>NW_020837951.1:13769766-13783553 GCF_003676395.1 Aethalodelphis obliquidens
TTTTGTGGTACGCGGGCGTCTCACTGTTGTGGCCTCTCCCGTTGCGGAGCACAGGCTCCGGACGCACAGGCTCAGCAGCCATGGCTCACAGGGCCAGCCGTTCCGCGGCATGTGGGATCTTCCTGGACCGGGGCACGAACCCGTGTCCCCTGCATCGGCAGGTGGACTTTCAACCACTGCGCCACCAGGGAAGCCCCCTAGGCTGCATAATATTTTATGGTATATATATCCCACATTTTGTTTATTCATTCACCTGTTGATGGACATTTGGGTTGCTTCCACATCTTGGCTGTTATGAATAATGCTGATACGAACAGGGGTGTGCAGATATCTCTTCAAGACCCTTCTTTCACTTCTTTTGGATATATACCCAGAAGTGGAATTGCTGGATCATATGGTAATTCTATTTTAAAATTTTGGGGGAGCCTCTATACTGTTTTCCATAGTGGTTACACCATTTTACAATTCTGCCAACAGTGTGGTGACATCTTTTAATGGCACAGAAAGTAGTGAAAGGGATATGTGAAATCAGAAGTGAAGTAGGAAGAATAGGTAAATTCTACTGGTGTGAAGGTAAATTTCACTTTGCCAGCATCTGTTTCCCTTAGATATTTTAGCTAACATTGCTTGCTTCTCCAAGACTATTATTAATACTTTAGGAGTGGAGGAGGAAGCCAAATTATTTCTTTTTTTTTTTTTTTGGCTTTTTATTGACCACTGGTCACTGAAAATTTCTGAGATTGTTAACTTCCAGTAGTGCTTTAGCAATGATTAAGGAAAGTTTGAAGGTTGTGTTTTGTATTGTTTGCAAACTTGAACAAGATCTTTGACATCTTGGTGCTCCCAAATTCTTGTTAAAAAAAAAAGAAGAAGCCTCCCAATCCATGTTTTAGAACTGTGACGTCTGATCATTTCAGTTTTCTTTTGAGGATCCTGTGAGTGTATGCGTGTGTTTTCGGAAGGAGGGACAATGGGATTCCACTAATGGTATGTACAGGAAGAGCAGGAGTGAGCAGTGGAGTTGGAAGAGGAGTTTCTTCTCTCTTGTGCCCTTATTTTTGAATCTGAAGTGTTACCCAAATGCTTAGTCATGATGATAAGGCAAAGAACTTCACAGCTTGCGGTGTAGAACAATGCTGATACTGTATAAGTGTTTGATAATAGTGAAGTGTGGCAGGAGAGTGGGAAGAATTTGTCAACATGTTTTGAGGAGTAAGAGGATTAGATAGGGAACACAAAGTAAGATAGCCCACATCCAGTTCCAAAAGAAAAAAGTACTTCTTTCAAGGGTCCTTTGGAATAACTCAAGGCTCAGCTATTTCACTTGGCTCTTAACTTCAAATCTTTTAAACTTTTAGCACTGCAGACAGCTGCAGACAGGTATATTTTCCACCTTGCAGTATTTATTTATTCTGAAAGCAAGCAGACTTAATTTCACTTTATGACATACAGACAGGTATCTGTATGTTTGCAGAAGCAATTTTTACTAGTGAGACTGCCTCAATTCAGATTTTCATGTTAGGCTGCTACAATATTTATCAGTAAATCTATCTCCTCCAGTCTCTCCTCTCTAATCCTTCCTTCACACTGCTGCTAAGGATAATCTAATTCCAGCTGGGCTCCTTATGGCCATCTGACCTTGAGGAAATTATTTTTCTGTGCCTTCATTTCCTTATCTTATCCCCTGTATCACCTTATACCTACCTACCTTATTGATTCCTTGAAAGTTTTAAATGTCAGTGTATGTAGAGTACATGAAACAGTGCCTGGTATGTAAAAAGTAAATAAGTAACAAATAATGAATAGTAGTAGAGAGTGTTACCATTGTCATTATTATTGTTGCTATTTTGTCTTTGTTGTTGTTTTTACTTCTGAAGCCCAACGCTGGCCACATCATTGCTCTGCTCAAGAATTTTTCATATTCCCTTTTGCTTATAGCAAACTTTTTGGGTACATCAGAATCACTTTGAAACTTGTAAAAAATGCATATTCCTGAGTCCCCTCTCCCCCAAATAGAAATAGAGGTTTCTATTCAGTAGGTCTAGGATGGGACCCAGGAGTCAGAATTTCAATGTGCTCCCCAGGGGATTTTGAAGCAGATGGTACTGTGACCTTATTTGGAGAATCAGTCCATGTAGGATGAAGTGCAAACTCCTTAGTCTGGAGTTCAGGGCCCCAGTAAACCCTTTAGATATGTATTTTCTCCTATGTTCCTTCCTATCAGTCTGTTGAAACCATAGTAAGATTTTCTCTCTACTCATGCTTCCCTGTATACACCAAGTATTTTCCCAGGATGGTATGGCATAATTTTGTGATCAAATATATATTTCTAGTAATCCATAAACCATCTATTTAATAACATGTTTAAAGATTGGCTGGGGATGAATGTTAAACTATAATATGGGACCAACCTTCCCTTTTTTGAAAATTAGGAAACAGTTCCTAGGTTACATCACTGGGTGCCTTAAGATAGTATTTTTAAATTGACCTTTCCTCTTGCTCTGTTTGCACTCCTTTTCTCTGAACTCATTTTTCAGGTATTATCATGAGCAAATAGTTCTAGCCTTTAAGTTGCTCAGCTTTGCTCTGTAAATAGAGAGCAAATCTAAGTCCCAACCTCAGAAGCAATCAGCAGTACTTGAAGTTCTTTTATTTTTCTTACCTTTTCTGTTCTGTTGCTAAAAATTAAGGTATTAATGAAATTATTTAGGGTAATTTGAGTGCATTCTGAGATTGCTGATCCCTTTTAGTTCTCAATTCTGGCAATTTTTAGTAACATCTAAGAATGCTGCTTTGTTAAAAAGATTACTTATAATAAAATTGTAGGATGGGGAGGAGAAGGCCTTGTCATAGGTGTTTTCTTTGCCTTGTCTCTAATTTTTAAAACATTCTTATAAGTTAGGTATCATTATCCCAATTTTATGAAAAGAGGTCATGAAATTTAAGATCATAGAGCTTATAAACAGTGGTTTCTGTATTTGAACCCAGGTCCCTTCACCTCATAGACTGATCTTTTTCTACTATGGCCTGGAACCAGATTTCACATGTTAATTCACATTCTGTATTTGCTCCCCTCCCCGCTCCTTACCTCCCCTTAAACTCAAGGATACTGTAAAAATGCTGTAAATAAAAAAGCTCACAGAAATTCAAAGTTTGATAGAATAGTTATTCTTCCAAGCCATATGGGCAGTATTTGGTTAATTCTGTCAGTGCATTCTGAATTTGATGGTGGCCTGAAAGAATAAAATGCACTTTCAAAAAGTAAGCAATTGACTCTTATTAAATAGCAAAATTAGGTTGTTTTTTTTTTTTTAAAGGCTTGAAAAATGCAAAGAAATGGGAAAATGTTGGCACATAAAGAAAAAATTTTTGTTTAGGTTCAGGTAGCAATTTGGCAGTTTAGCATAGTCCATATCCGTAACCCTTGACTCCTAAATCACTACACTTCTTTTAGAGAGATACTGGAAATATTAATTAGCAGTATTCTTTTAGCTATGAGAATGCATTTAAATAAACAGATCCCAAATACTAAATCATGAGCATGCATGTTTAACCTTGAGCAATATATTAAGACTCTCCAGCCCAAAGCATATACAAGGTGTTGTGAGTCGCCAGTTGAGAATTATTTTTGTAGCTGGAGCAACTGTTTCCCCCTACCATACTGTTTGGCAGTCATTTGACTTGATGTTACTTTCTCACAAGGAAAACAGATTGAAAAAAAAAATTGCTTTTAACAATACTAGGTGGAATTTCTTTCTTCTACTACTACTACTACTACTATTATTACTGCTACTACTCCTTCTCCTTCCTCTTCTTTTTCTTCTTCTTTCTTTCTACCCTTCCTCCTTTTTTCCTTTCCCTCCTTCCCTTCTTTCTTCTTTCCCTTCTTTCTTATTTCCTTCCTTCCTTCCTCCCTCCTTCCCTCCCTCCTTCCTTTCTTCCTTCCTTCCTTCCTTCCTTCCTTCCTCCCTTCCCCCCTTCCTCCCTTCTCTTCTCCCCTTCTTTACCAAGGAAGAAAGTTCTGTGGTGAAGTGGAATGAGGAAGGGCATTGGAGTAAGATGAACCTGGGTTTGAATGCTGTCTCAACCACTTACTGTAACTCTGTGGCCTTGGGCAAGTACTTACCTTCTTTAAGTTCTAGTTTTCCTATTTATAAACAACCTCTGCAAGGTTGTTGTGAAGGTAAATGTTCATACAAGTAAAATGTGTGACAAAGGCTGAGACATTGTAGGTAATAGTAAGTGGTAACTACTTTTATTATAATTAATAATAAAGCTAACCTAGGGATTAAGATAAGAAGTTATATGAAATGGCCTGCTCTATTTTACCAACAAACTATTGTGGTTGAGGAAACTCAGAATTGTATCTGTTTTTAGCCAAGCAAAATATAACTTTCAATGGAAGACCTCATTACACGTAGCTTAAAAATAGAGGCCTTACTCAAAAGAATCAAGGGAAAAACCATTAGAAATAATAAGAGACTTCATCAAAATAACTATGTATTTTCCCCAAGAAATCCAAGTTAATAAGTTTTACTAACTAAAACTAATTAGAAGAGATAATGGAAAAAAAGATCACAGTTCTAACCACTACTGCTACCACTACCACTAATGATAAAAAGTTTAGGAATAATCTCACCAAGATATGTGTGAAACTCATATAAATATATTTTTAATTATGAAATTTCACTGAGAGATTTAAAAGAAGACTGAATAACTGGAGAGGCATGCCAGTGCTCATAGATGGGAAAACTGAATATCATAAAGCTATCAGTTCTTAACACATTAACTTTTAGAATAAGTAGAATTACTGGAAAAATTACAGTAAGATCTTTTTTGGAGGAACTGTGGCAAACAGAGTTCAGATGAAAACATAAGTACTATGAACCACTGAAAGAAAATGTAAAGAAGAATAGCAGTGAAACATATTATAAAGCTGTAGTTATTAAAACCTTTTTTTTTTTTTTACTGTACTGGCACAAGAATAGATCAATTTCAAAATCAGAAACAGATTCTGATGTGAAAAATATATTAATATATGTTATAAAAAGGACCATAGTTTATTTAACAATTCACTGGTTGAAGGACATTTAGGTTGCTTCCAACTTTTAGTGATGATGAAGCAAACTGCCATAAACATTCACTTACACTGATGTGTGAACATAGGTTTCATTTCTCTTGGGTAGATCCCTATGAGTGGAATTGCTGGGTCATATGGGAGGTGTAAATTTAACCTTATAAGAAACTTGTTTTCCAAGTATTCCTCTCAGCAACGTATAAGAGTTCTAGTTACTCAGCATCTTTGTCAGCTCTTGGTATTGCCAGTTTTTTGAAATTTAGCCTATCTATTAGGTATTTAGTAGTATGTCATTATGGTTTTAATTTGCATTTTCTTAATGAAAGATGTTGAACATCTTTTCAAGTGCTTATTTGCCATACACACATCTTTGGTGAAGGGTCTATTCCGACCTTTTCCCCATTTTTAAATTACATTGTTTCCTTATTGAGTTTTGAGAGTTCTTTGTATATTCTTGATACAAGTCCTTTGACAGAAATGTGATTTGCAAATATTCTTCCAGTCAGTGGCTGTGTTTTCATTCTCTCAGTAGTATTCCAAAGAACAAAAGTTTTAAATTTATTTTAATATAGTCCAATTTATAAATTTTTCTTTTACGGGTTTTGCTTTTGGTGTGTATCTAAAAGTTCTTTGCCTGACCCAAGGTCAATCAGATTTTCTCTTATGTTTTCTTCTTGAGGTGTTATAGTTTTACATTTTACTTTTAGGGCTATGATCTATTTTGACTTAATTTTTTACAGGGTGTGAGGTTAACTCAAGGTTCAGTTTTCTGCATATGGATGTCCAGCTGTTCCAACCCCATTTATTGAAAAAAGCTATTTTTAAAAAAAAATTTATTTTATTTTTATTTTTGGGTGCGTTGGGTCTTTGTTGCTGTGTGTGGGCTTTCTCTGGTTGTGGTGAGTGGGGGCTACTCTTCGTTGTGGCGTGCGGGCTTCTCGTTGCGGTGGCTTCTCTTGTTGTGGAGCACGGGCACTAGGTGTGTGGGCTTCAGTAGTTGTGACACGTGGGCTCAGTAGTTGTGGCTTGTGGGCTCTAGAGCACAGGCTCAGTAGTTGTGGCACACGGGCTTAGTTGCTCCACGGCATGTGGGATCTTCCCGGAACAGGTCTTGAACCCTTGTCCCCTGCATTGGCAGGCAGATTCTTAACCACTGCGCTACCAGGGGAGCCCGAAAAAAGCTGTTTTTCTCCATTGAATTGCCTCTGTGCTTTGTCAAAAATTAGTTGATGATATTTGTGAAAGTCTATTCTTGGGCTCTCTATTCTATTCCGTTGATCTTTGTGTTTATTCTTTCACCGATAACACGTTGTCTTGATTACTGCAGCTTTAGATTGTCTTGAAATCAGTTATTGAGACTCCTTCAACTTTATTTCTCTTCGGCGATTCAAGTTTCAACCAAAAAATCCTGCTGATGTTTTGATCAGGGTTCATCAGCTCTGTAGATCTAATTGTTATGGTATGTCTCTCCATTTATGTAGGTCTTTCTGGTTTCTTTCATCAGTGTTTTGCAATTTTTAGCATAAAAACTATACACATACTATTTTACTTTATATCTAAGTATTTCATATAGAGAGATGGCAAGAATTATCCATATTTTATAGACTGAGACACTGAAATGCAGAACAGTTAGACTTACTGAAGGTCACGGAGATAGTTAATTAGCAGCATATTTTGGTTTTCAGGTGTCCTGGGTCTCTCTAGTGTTTTGTTTTTTTAATTTTATTTTATTTACTTTTTTATACAGTAGGTTCTTATTAGTCATCCATTTTATACACATCATTGTATACATGTCAATCCCAATCGCCCAGTTCATCACCCCCCACCACCCCCACTGCTTTCCCCCCTTGGTGTCCATACGCTTGTTCTCTACATCTGTGTCTCAATTTCTGCCCTGCAAACCGGTTCATCTGTACCATTTTTCTAGGTTCCACATATATGCGTTAATAAACGATATTTGTTTTTCTCTTTCTGACTTACTTCACTCTGTATGACAGTCTCTAAATCCATCCACGTCTCTACAAATGACCCAATTTCGTTCCTTTTTATGGCTGAGTAATATTCCATTGTATATATGTACCACATCTTCTTTATCCATTCATCTGTCATTGGGCATTTAGGTTGCTTCCATGACCTTGCTATTGTAAATAGTGCTGCAATGAACATTGGGGTGCATGTGTCTTTTTGAATTAAGGTTTTCTCTGGTTATATACCCAGTAGTGGGATTGCTGGGTCTGTCTAGTGTTTTTACTACTCGTTTTCATAGGCAGAAGCTTCTTCTTTTTTCTTTTTAAACATCTTTATTAGAGTATAATTGCTTTACAATGGTGTGTCAGTTTCTGCTTTATAACAAAGTGAAAGCAGAAGCTTCTTATAGTGAAAAACGTGTACTTTGGTGTTATTTAGTTTGAGTTCCAGTTTGTTCTCCTGTGCTGGTTAGTTGTATGATTTGTTTCATCTCTCTAAGACTCAATTTCCTCCTTCAAAGAACCTTCCTCACAGGATTGTGGTGAAGACTAAAGGAGGCCATATGTGTAAAGTTTCTAATGTGAAGTTTGATATACATACAGCACATGCTCAATAACTGGTAATATCATCTCTGTTACTATTTGTAGTAAAAGGTAGTTGTTACAGCCTTTCCCAGAACTTGCTGTCCTGTCTCATTAATTAGATGAATTGTTTTTGAATTGTGGAAAACTGGCAGTGAGCCAGGGACAAGCACTAACAACATGGTCCTTAAAGCATGAGACAAATTTTTCAACAAAACCTATGTCATGCTACACTTTTTTTTTTCATATGTCTACCGTAAAGTAGAAGAAATGTTTTGCAATAGTGAATTGTGATTGGGAATTTTAATGGATATATTTTTATTTTAAAAGGTAAAGCTTTCTTTAAAAGTGGTGGCTTTAAAACTTTCCATATTTCTACAAAGCCTGGTTTAACTCAAAAACTCATCAACTTTAGTATTGTTTCCCAGCTTTGCAAAGATTTGTGACCTTACACTGGCATAACATAAATGTGAAATATAATTTGAGTATCAGTGTTATGCTAGAGTAGGACCTTTTATAAAAATAAGAACTCTATGTTGATAATTCCTTTTCCCTAGAATGAGGCCTTTCTGAGACTCCTGTACTCTAAACCTACAAAGATGAAATATGGGCCTAATAAAAACTACGTTTTGAAATAAATACCCCATACACTTAGGAAATCAGATCTATAGTCAAGACAGTATAATTTGTTGTTGTTGTAATTTTCTGTTCTTTTGATGTTCAGGCAGAGGTTTGAATTAAGTATTCCTATTTCCAACAATTATTTTTCCTTTTCTTTTCAACTTGAAAATCAGGAGAGATGTTATTTTTGTAGATGCTATCCTAGGTTTGTGAAAAAGGATGAAGTTTTATGTTGGATAGATTCAAAGTTGTTTTCCTGGTCTTTGTTTAAATAGAGTAGGATTTTTAATGATCAATCTCAAAGGGAAATAAGCAATTGTATATGAAAAGGGGTTGGAAATCCTATACATCTTTATCTTTCATTTTTTCCCTCTTCTCCCTCATTCTACATAGGAGCAATTACAATCCAAGACTTTAGTTGAAGCCAAAGGAAAAAGGAAAATTCTACTTCTTTTAGTTAAATAGCATTTTAAATCCTAAAATGTTCCACAACTCCTTATGCAGTAATCAGCCGAAGCGTTAATCAGTTCTCGCTGTCTTAATTGTAACATTAGCTTTGAAAAAGACTGAGTTATTAGTTGGGTCCCATATTGACTTTAGTGCCACAGTCCAGCTAAAATCGTTGCTTGTGGTACACCATGGCTTCCCTCTAGCAAAATTTAAGAATCTCGTCTAGTAAAACCTCATTGCTTTTATTAAACTTTTTTTAATTTTAAAATTTATATCCAATAAAATTTACTCATTTGGTTCTCAGTTCTGACAAATGCACAATCAAGATACAAAACAATTTCATTACTCCCTCAAAATACCCTTGAGCTTGTAGTTAGCCCTTCCCCCTACCCGCCCCCCCACCCCAATTCCTGGAAAACCCCTGATCTTTTCTCTGCTCTTATAGTTTTGCCTTTTCCAGAATATCATGTAAATGGAATCATATAATATGTACCTTTTTGAGCCTGGCTTTCTTCATTTAGCATAACACATTTGAGGTCCATCACATCCTTGTCAAAGCATCCATGTCAATGCTTCCTTCCTTTTCATTGCTGAGTAGTATTCCATTGTAAGAAAGTACCACAGCCTATCCAGTTCACTAGTTGAAGGACATTTGGGTTGTTTCCAGATTTGGGTGATTATGAATATAGCTCTATAAACATTTTAATACAAGTTTTTGTGTGAACATAGATTTTCATTTTCCTTGATAAATACCTAGGAGTGGAATTGCTGAGTCATATGATGAAGGTACATTTAATTTATAAGAAACTATCAAACTATTTTCCGAAGTGTCTGTACTATTTTGCGTTCACAGCAATAGTTTTTGAAAGTTTCAATTCCTCTGCATCCTTCCCAGCAATCGATATTGTCATTTTTTTGTTTTGTTTATTTAACTTGAGCCATTCTAATAGGTGGGTATTCATTGCCTCTTACTGTGCAATTTGCTCTTTGACTTCCATTCAGTAGATGCTGTTATAATGGTTGCATTGTGTGTGTAGAGAATACTTTTAAACATTAGAATACAGTTAATAGAGAGAGAGAAAAGAAGGAAAAGGAGAAAGTAGAGGAATAAGAGGTTATTCCTTGGGAAGTTGGGAAGATGTGTTTTTTTCTTTGGCTTTAGGGTACAAAGCAGGAAGTGGTGACAATTGTACCAGTATGATGAGTGCCGCCATAACTCTTGTCATATGACCTCTGTTCATAAAGCTCCCCAAATATTTTATATCCTGGAATCAGCTTATTCCCATCTAATGATAAGCCTGAGAAACTCAATTTCTCCATAATTATAAATGACCTCTAGATAGTGCCTTACAAAATAATTATGTTTTCCTGAAGGAGATACTAAAGTGTATTTATTTTTTACTTAAGTGTGTATTTTCAGATAATTTTAAACTTACTAAACTTGAATTTTTAATGTTTTAAATTTTCATTATAAGATTAAATACTGAGTCTTAATATATTTTAAATACTTCTAGTTTTTGCTGCTTTGAGATTGAACAGAAGTTGCCATATTATAGTATATTTACTATGTCTTCTGAATATGGGGAAAAATGAAAAGTTTTAGAATAGCCAAAAGCAGTTTTTCTTTCCTTCTTTTTTTTTGGTATTCTTAATAGATATATTTTTTGTATTGTTTCAATATCTGAAGATATTGAAAAGCAAGAGTGAAATGATTGTTGAAGGAATGGAGTCAGAGATTGAGTTTTGCAAAGGTATTTCCACAATTTTGCAAGAGGCTATAGATAGAATTTCAGGCTATATTCCTGAATCAGATTCCTGTGAGTGCTCTGTGTTAGTTGTATTTACAAGTATTTTTTTCAGTATCTATGCTTAAGTGCAATACTTGTTTCATAATCATTTTAGTTCAGCAACAGTGCTGATATCAATGAACATTTCTTTATGAGATTTGCATCATGAATTGACTGAGGACACAATTTTTTTCACTTTCTTATTCAGTCTTTTTCAAATCTTTCACTTCTTTTATAGTTCTTTTTTATCTGCAAAAGGCTAACACACTATTGTATCAAACTGCCTTAGTCTTCAGACATCATAGTTAATTACAGCACTCAGAAAGCACTTCAGAAACAGGCACAGAGAAACAAAGGACACATTAATTAGGCCATATTACTACAATTAATATTTTTCTAAAAACTCCCATCGAAGTAGCTGCAGTTACCAAAACATAATTAAAATTCTGTAGATGATATAATGGACTTTTTACTGAGCTAAGGACACAAGTTGGTTAAAAGTTGAATGCAGGGAGAAGCCTACCAGGTGTATGAAAAGCCCGGAAAAGATCTTTAATATGTTCAAGGAGATAATCTCTTACCAGGACAGGTGTTTTTGCATAAAGAGGGGACTTACGGGACTTCTTAACAAAATTACTTTTTTTTTTCTTTAGGGCTAAAATTTTCATCTTTTGGCTTTGGTAAGGGATGTTTGAAAAGTGCAGTGTTTAATTAATTAATTAATTTTTAATAAATTTATTTATTTATTTTTGGCGGCGTTGGGTCTTTGTTGCTGCGTGCGGGCTTTCTCTAGTTGCAGCGAGCAGGGGCTACTCTGTTGCATTGCGTGGGCTTCTCACTACGGCGGCTTCTCTTACTGCGGAGCACAGGCTCTAGGCGCACAGGCTCCAGTAGTTGTGGCTCACGGGCTCTAGAGCATGGGCTCCGTAGTTGTGGTGCACGGTCTTAGTTGCTCCATGGCATGTGGGATCTTCCCAGACCAGGGCTCGAACCCATGTCCCCTGCATTGAGGTGGATTCTTAACCACTGCACCACCAGGGAAGCCCTATATTTCTGTGTTTTTGTTTTTTTGTTTTTTGCGGTACGCAGGCCTCTCACTGCTGTGCCCTCTCCCATCGCAGAACACAGGCTCTGGACGCGCAGGCTCAGCGGCCATGGCTCATGGGCCCAGCCGCTCCACGGCATGTGGGATCTTCCCGGACCGGGGCACGAACCCGTGTCCCCTGCGTCGGCAGGTGGACTCTCAACCACTGCGCCACCATGGAAGCCCCCTATATTTCTATTTTTAAACAGTTTGGCTCCAGATTTTAGTTTCTTATTCTTCTTCGGGGTTCAAGTCACTGTATTTCATTGTTCTTCAGAAGCCAAACAAAAAGAAATGTCTCCCTGCTAATATATATGTTACTCTTCTCTATTTTTCTGTAGAGTTTTCCTAAGAATCATAGGGCACTGAAAGGAAACACTCTACTCAAATGATGGCGAGTTTATTCCATATTTACTCATAGGCAACCAAATGAACCTTTTGGCATTTCATTCAGACTTGTCTGTGATTAGCGTTTTGTGTCCTCTTCATCTTGTTTCACTCCCATTAACATACACACTAGTGCCTTACCATCAGTCATGTCACAGACTCCTTTGTGCCGCTCTGGTGTCTAAGATTCTACCTCATTAAAAAGTCAGCACTTCATCTCTTGTCTTTGGCTATAGGTCCTTCCCACTGCTTTTATCGATTGACATGTCTTTTCTTCTTTTTTCATATTGCCAGTCTCCTAGAAAATTGCATTGTTTCTGCATTAACTCCTATCTGGTTCCGTATGAACGTCAAGAACTGTGAAGGCTCTGAGAGTTTACTTACAAGCTAATGAGTTATCCTGACACAATTTAATGCATGTTCATAGTCCTTTATATTTATTACTGTTGCTCATACTATTCATTTAATTTGGATCATTTCATTTGAGGTTAAACACTGGGATAGGGCCTCAGATTCTGAGCTCCAAACTGAAAAGATGCATATGTTCCCTGGCACTTGACTTGGTATGCTTTACTTCAGCTTCCTTCCCTTTGGTTAATCTGGAGAGGAATGTTAATGTGATAGTGTATTTTTGTCTTGCTATATCAGGTGACAGCACTTCATCCTGGCCCTAGGGTGATCGTCTCTTCTCTTGCTGAAATATTTGCAATTCACCCCACTACCGTTAGGATGATTAGTACCAAGGGCATATAATCAATAAATGCTCTTTTTTTTCTCTCTGAAACCATGTCCTACACCCTTTTGTTTTCATCGTTGTATTTGTAGGCACCCATGTTGGTAATGTATGGAGCCCAGCATATGAAGGATACGCTGTTCTTCTCTACCTGACCCACAGCTTAAATTCCTGAATGTCAGGATGCTAGTTCTATTTCACAGACATTGTCCAAAACTGACATGGTAATAAACCTAATCCCAGGCTTTCAGATCTCATCACAAAGCTGTGGCCTGTGAATCTGGCCATCTAAATTGTGTTTCTATTATTTTATTTGGAATCCCTTTCTTCCAGCTATTGTAGTAATTATTTCGGCACTCCAAACGGCTTCCAGTTTATGTGTTGGGCCTGAGTGTTATAGGTACTGTATTATGCCTGTTTACAGATGAGAGAAGGAAGGGACAAGGAGGTTAACTAACTTGCCTAAGGTCATAAAGTTAGTAAGTGATGGAGCTGGATTTAAACCTGTAGCTGTCTGCTTCTATAGTCTGTACTCATATCTGCTTCACTTTACTGCCTTAATCTTTAAATTACTGTTGTATGAGGGTCATGGGTGGTAGTTGTTATTATGGGTTCAAACAAGGGGCAATAGAATTAGAGTTTATGGAGGAGTAAATTTCAGCTGATTCTTGAAATAAGGGACAGATTTAAATATGTGGAGAGGAGAGAACATTACAAGGAGCACAGAATGGGACTGAAAAGAGTATGTTCAGGGGATAATGAAAAGGCTGAATCAGTTCTATAGAAATAATAAATAACCAACAAACTTGGTTACTACTGAAGTTTTATCCATAAGACTTGATTGAAAAAAATACTTAGTTTTTTGGGCTTCCCTGGTGGTGCAGTGGTTGAGAGTCCACCTGCTGATGCAGGGGACAGGGGTTCGTGCCCTGGTCCGGGAAGATCCCACATGCTGCGGAGCGGCTGGGCCCGTGAGCCATGGCCGGTGAGCCTGCGCGTCCGGAGCCTGTGCTCCGCAGCGGGAGAGGCCACAACAGTGGGAGGCCCGCGTACTGCAAAAAAAAAAAAAAAAAAAAAACACAAAAAAACCTTAGTTTTT
>NW_020837951.1:13783653-13988986 GCF_003676395.1 Aethalodelphis obliquidens
CTGTGCTCCGCAGCGGGAGAGGCCACAACAGTGGGGGGCCCGCGTACTGCAAAAAAAAAAAAAAAAAAAAACACAAAAAAACCTTAGTTTTTATCTCAAAGTTCTTAACAGTTTTACTAAAAATGTTATTCATTGGGAACACTGATTCACATTTTAGATGGAAGCACATTAGTAAAGAAATAATAGAATAAAATTCTCAGTCTTTATTATAGAGTTTTTTAGTCCATTCATTTTTCTTGAGCTAATTCTGCCCACACCGGCACAATTTGCTTGGTTTAACTTGTGATGAAATTGGTCCAGCAGGAGGAATTGAATGTATGTTGGAATTCTGCCAGATTTTGGAAGAAAATGTTATTTTTAGCATACTGGTCATTTTTGGTAGAGTGAAGGCCTTGCCATGAAGTTGTTATTGGCAGGTTTACAGACCACTAAACACGGCTTCCTTATTTACAAAAACCACACACACACACACACACACACACACAAACCAAGAAACTAGAAATAATGTGAAAACATGTAACTCTGTCACAGAAATGTCATGCTTATGTAGCTTAGTAAAACTAAGAATCCTGATTGAGACGGGAAGCTTATTCCTTTTCTAAGTTTGGGGCTGAAGAAATCTGAACTGTCCTCTGGGTTTTGTAACTAATTCACCACTCAAGCTTAAAATATACATAAAATAAACAAATTACTTACATATTCATTCATTTGGTATATTTACAAATTAGAAGAGGTGTGAAGAGCAGAGAGATAAGCTGACACCAAAGGTTAGGAACTGAAGAAGTGTGGGCCAAGAGTTGGTCAAATGAGAATATCTTTGTGGAATCCTTTGTTTGGACTTGTGTGCATAAGCTATTTGTGATGACATAAAGAATTTTGAAGGTTAATTTCGTTGTCTAGAATAGAGAAGCAAACTTCTTTATAGCTTTCTTTTTAAGACTCTGGATTTGCAGTTTATCCAGTATCTTTTTAAAAATCATCAAAAGTTATGTTAAAGATTTTTTTCAAGCTAAACTTTTATCTATATGTATAATGTCATTTTATATATTGATAGTTCCTTACTTATTCAGAAGTATAATTTGTCATAGATTTCTCTGAGCTTTTTTTTTTTTTTTGTGGTACGCGGGCCTCTCACTGTTGTGGCCTCTCGCGTTGCAGAGCACAGGCTCCGGACGCGCAGGCTCAGCGGCCATGGCTCACGGGCCCAGCCGCTCCGCGGCATGTGGGATCTTCCCGGACCAGGGCACGAACCCGTGTCCCCTGCATCGGCAGGCGGACTCTCAACCACTGCGCCACCAGGGAAGCCCTCTCTGAGCTTTTTAAACCGAGGTCCATAGCTACTTTGGAATGGGGGCTATTCCTAAAATATGTACAAGGTTTTATCTGCAATTGACTTTAACTACATGTTTCTGTATATGGTTAGAAAGCCCTATGTTGATACTTTGTCAAACTATGTGGAAAATACTTTCTTCTTAATAGAATGAGTATAAATAATAGCAAAAAACAAATCCTAACTGACCTTTAAATGTATCTGCATTAAAAAGCTAAAGCCGCTAACACATATATACGGAATCTAAATTTAAAAAAAAATGGTTCTGATGAACCTAGGGGCAGGACAGGAATAAAGATGCAGATGTAGAGAATGGTCTTGAGGACACGGGGGGGGGGGGGGGGGGAAGCTGGGACGAAGTGAGAGAGTGGCGTGGACGTATATACACTACGAAGTGTAAGATAGCTAGTGGGAAGCAGCTGCATAGCACAGGGAGATCAGCTCGGTGCTTTGTGACCACCTAGAGGGGTGGGATAGGGAGGGTGGGAGGAAGATGCAAGAGGGAGGGGATACAGGGATATATGTATACATATAGCTGATTCACTTTGTCATACGGCAGCAACTAACACAACACTGTAAAGCAATTATACTCCAATAAAGATGTAAAAAACAAAAAAAATCTAAAGCTGGGACTTCCCTGGTGGTCCAGTGGTAAAGAATCCACCTTACAATGCAGGAGACACGGGTTCGAGCCCTGGTCTAGGGAGATCCCACATGCCGTGGAGTAACTAAGCCCACATGCCACAACTACTGAGCTCGCATGCCACAATGAGAGAGCCCGCGTGCCACAAACTACAGAGCCCACGCGCTCTGGAGCCCACGAGCCACAACTAGAGAAGAGAAAAACCCACAGGCCACAACTAGAGAGAAGCCCGGGTGCTGACATGAGGAGCCCGGGCGCTGCAACGGAAGATCCCGCATGCCGCAACTAAGGCCTGATGCAGCCAAAAATAAATAAATAATAAAATAAGTCTTTAAAAAAAACCACGGAAATGATTTTTTTTTTTTTTTCGGTACGCGGGCCTCTCACTGTTGCGGCCTCTCCTGTTGCGGAGCACAGGCTCCGGATGCGCAGGCCCAGTGACCATGGCTCACGCGCCCAGCCGCTCCGCGGCATGTGGGATCTTCCCAGACTGGGGCATGAACCCGTGTCCCCTGCATCGGCAGGTGGACTCTCAACCACTGCGCCACCAGGGAAGCCCCTTGGAAATGATTTTTTTTTTTAAAAAAAGCTAAAGCCAACTACTTCTAAATATTTTCATTCAAAAAACTGTTTGAAATATCTAAAGAAAATGTTTATTTTCTAAATCTTTTAATTTGGGAAAGAGATTCAAATTGTGATTGGTTTTAACCCACTGATCAGGATGCCCCTGTAAACGTTCTCACCTGGGATTTATTGTTTGTCATTTCCTCACCTTAAAGTTGCAATTCTCCGTTAATTTCTTCCTGGGAAGAACATACTAGTTCATGGTTCCAGCTGTAGCACAATCTTGTCTGACCTGTATAAGTTACCACAGTCAACCGTCTGCGCTTCTGCTCTATACAGCGGGATTATTTATTATTTAACGTGTAGTCATTTCCAGCATGTGCTCTCAGTGCCATGTAAATAAGCATAGGCCCTGCCTTTGGAGATTTCTAATCCAGAAAAACTAGTAATATACAGACCCACCCATACATTGGAGTATAGGGTAAGAGGGCTAGAAGATAAAGAGTGCTGAAAAAGAAATTGAGAATGTTAGTTTTATAATTAGTTTATATACTTTACTGTATATAATTCCCAATTTAAATAAACTAAATAGGATAGAAAGTGAATTTGAACTAGACTTAATTTTATCCATCCTTACAAAGTTGTCATGAATATTTATTAAGAAAAATAAAATAGAGCTCATTTTATTAGGAAAGCATTAAACCTTAATTGATATCTCTTTCCCTCTTTTCTTTGCAGGATATGTATGTAACTGCTCTGTGGTCGGAAGCCTGGATGTGAATCGCTGCAACCAGACCACAGGGCAGTGCGAGTGTCAGCCAGGTTATCAGGGTCTTCGCTGTGAAACCTGCAAGGAGGGTTTGTACCTGAATCGTACTTCCAGGCTCTGTCTGCCATGTGACTGTAGTCCACGTGGAGCCCTCAGCATACTCTGCAACAGGTAAGCAGCAGAAGTTGAAGGTAAAATTAATTTTATTTTATCACACACACAAAAAGGCCTCTGCTCTCAAGGACCAGACTGGTTTAAATAAAGGGGCCATAGATTTACAAAATATTTCACATATTTTTATCATTTTGTGAATTATATTTGATGTCAAGATTTAAAAGCTTCTAATTTACTGATTTAGTTCTTCAAAAGCACCTCGGTAACCAATTTTGCCTTGTAATAGTTTCTCTAAATTTCATGGGAAAAAAAGTATTGAGAAAGCAGTCTGCTTCCTGGAAGCAATAACTTCCAGGCATTTCCAGTGAAAATGTCCTTGTTATGTTTATTAACATACTATTAGAGTTTCAGGAAACTTATTCTTTGGTTTATTTTTTCTCTTTTCAAAATTCTAAAGCTGTTTCTTTGCACATGTAAGGCTTAAACTTGGTAATATCCTAATGTCTTTAATTAGTGTGAAAAAGACTGGTTTCACTCTATGTACCAGTATATACATTTTGGGGGACCAAAACTAGATTAAGCAGAAATTGTCTGGAAATTACCTTTAAAATAGTAAATTATTTGTAGGTGAATTAATCTAGTAGAACAGTGCCCTGTAATCTAAGGATCTGCCTTCTACTCCACTGAAAGTAATTATCATTTGACCTTGTGTGAGGTACTTAGCTTTCTGTGGACCTCAAGTGAAAAAGCTGAAGAGGCAGTGTTATGTGATGAAAAGAACAGAGCTTTGGGATCAATCTAACCTGGGTGTGGATCCAAGATCGGCTGCCACTTAGGAGCCTTGTGATTTCAGCAACTTATTTCACTTCTCTGCGCCTCAGTTTCTTCTCAAGGTTGTTGTGAAGGTTAAATGAGTAGAATCTATGTAAAATACCCAGCACACCTCACTCAATTAATTCTGGTTTCTTTCAATTTCAGAGGAATATTGTTGGCTTGATGAGGGAGTATTTTTAAATAATCTTTAGCTCCTTGGCAGAAAAGTTTCTTTATACTTAGCAGTAGATACTTTGGATGCTTTATAAATCATATAGTACAGGGACTTCCCTGATGGTCCAGTGGTGAAGTCTCCGTGCTTCCACTGCAGGGGGCCTGGGTTTGATCCCTGGTTGGGGAACTAGGATCCCACATGCAGCACGGCGCAGCCCCCCCAAAAATTGTATTGTACAATACTGTATCATATTGTACTTCTATTAAAAATATAGATGTGAACTTAAGAAGTTTATAATTTCAAATACGACAATAATCAATGTTTATGATGCTTGGTATTTTTAAATAGTTAACTGTCTAAATCCTCATAGCAACTCCTTTTATGTAGGTTATTAAATCACAAAGATAGTAAGTGGCAGA
The DNA here is from genome assembly GCF_003676395.1 of Aethalodelphis obliquidens. NCBI lineage: Eukaryota > Metazoa > Chordata > Mammalia > Artiodactyla > Delphinidae > Aethalodelphis > Aethalodelphis obliquidens. The sequence goes on from NW_020837951.1 coordinate 13,788,481, forward strand.
AAAGGAATTCCAAATTTGGTCTTCCAGTACTAAGTCCAGTATTCTTATCATCATGCCGTATAGCTTCTATAATGAGAAAACTGATAATCACTTTGTTACTTGAGTTTGAGAATATAACGGTTGCTTACCATTGCTCCCTTTACTCCCCTAAAACATGCCGACACAAGTTATATTCAGAAGGCCCACATTTCTTACCATTTTAAAAGATGAGATTTGTATAAGTTTGTTCATTCTGGTACCTAAAGGCATGTCCACTACTTTTTTTAAAATAATATTTATTTATTTGGCTGTGCTGAGTCTTAGTTGCGGCGCTCAGGATATTTGTTGTGGCATGCGGGCTCTTCGTTGTGGTGTGTGGGCTCCTCCCTAGTTGCAGCGTGTGGGCTCCAGAGCACATGGGCTCTGTAGTTGCGGCATGCAGGCTCTCTAGTTGTGGCACGTGGGCTCAGTAGTTGCTCCATGGCATGTGGGATCTTAGTTCCCCGACCAGGGATCGAACCCGCGTCCCCTTCATTTGAAGGCGGATTCTTAACCACTGGACCATCAGGGAAGTCCCCTGTCCACTACTTCTTTTAAAATAAGATTCTGCAAACACGTTTGCTTTGAGTACTTTTGGAAAGATAAAAAAGTGTTTACTTCTAGGCCAAACTACCTTATTAGAGGAGAAAGAAATGAGAAGGAGTGAGAGAGAGTTTGAAAAGCTGGAGAAGAGGGAAAAAAGTAATATTAATGTTTATGTAGTATACTGCTGTTTTCATAGGTCTTTTACAAATTACTTTTTATTTATCTTTTCCCTGACAGTGAATGTCATCAAGTGACATAGGCTAAAACACCATTCTGAAAATAGGTAGTAACTATAAAGTAGTGGAAAAGTGCACTGGACATTCGAAAGTCTAGGGCAGGGGTCTGTAAACCAAATCCATGAACCAAATCCAGTCCACTGCCTGTTTTTGTAAATAGTTTCATTGGAGCACAGAAGCCTCATTTCTTGATTGTTTTGGCCCCAAGGATAGGCATGTTAAAATTTTGAGATAAATCCATAATTCTTTTCTATGAGTTACTACAGAGTAATATTTAATTAAATTTTTAAAATAATATTATTTCAAAATGTCAGGCAATTTGTCAGAGCAAGCAATGCATCACAAAAGTCATTTAAAAACTTGTACTTAAAGAAAGTCATTAGAAGGAAGGCATGGGAGCTCAGAATCCAGCTCTAAGCACTGCATTTCTTTTTCTTTTTGACTTTTAATTTTATTTTATTAAAAATGTTTTTAACATCTTTATTGGAGTATAATTGCTTTACAATGGTGTGTTAGTTTCTGCTTTATAACAAAGTGAATCAGCTATACATATACATATATCCCCATATCTCCTCCCTCTTGTGTCTCCCTCCCACCCGTCCTATCCCATCCCTCTAGGTGGTCACAAAGCACCGAGCTGATCTCCCTGTGCTATGTGGCTGCTTCCCACTAGCTATCTATTTTACATTTGGTAGTGTATATATGACCATGCCACTCTCTCACTTCATCCCAGCTTACCCTTCTGCTTCCCTGCATCCTCAAGTCCATTCTCTACATCAGCGTTATTCCTGTCCTGCCCCTAGGTTCTTCAGAACCTTTTTTTTTTTTTTTAGATTTCATATATATGTGTTAGCATACAGTATTTGTTTTTCTCTTTCTGACTTACTGTCACTCTGTATGATAGACTCTAGGTCCATCCATCTCACTACAAATAGCTCAATTTTGTTTCTTTTTATGGCTAATATTCCATTGTATATATGTGCCACATCTACTTTATCCATTCATCTGTCGATGAACACTTAGGTTGCTTCCATGTCCTGGCTATTGTAAATAGAGCTGCAGTGAACACTGTGATACATGACTCGTTTTGAATTACGGTTTTCTCAGGGTATATGCCCAGTAATGCGATTGCTGGGTCGTATGCTAGTTCTATTTCTAGTTTTTTAAGGAACCTCCACATTGTCTCCACAGTGGCTGTATCAATTTACATTCCTACCAACAGTGCAAGAGGGTTCCCTTTTCTCCACACCCTCTCCAGCATTTATTGTTTGTAGATTTTTTGATGATGGCCATTCTGACTGGTGTAAGGTGATACCTCATTGTAGCTTTGATTTGCATTTCTCTAATGATTAGTGATGTTGAGCATTCTTTCATGTGTTTGTTGGCAATCTGTATATCTTCTTTGGAGAAATGTCTCTTTAGGTCTTCTGCCTGTTTTTGGATTGGGTTGTTTGTTTTTTTGATATTGAGCTGCATGAGTTGCTTGAAAATTTTGGAGTTAATCCTTTATCAGTTACTTCATTTGCAAATATTTTCTCCCATTCTGAGGGTTGTCTTTTTGTCTTGTTTATGTTTTCCTTTGCTGTGCAAAAGCTTTTAAGTTTCATTAGGTCCCATTTGTTTATTTTTATTTCCATTTCTCTAGGAGGTGGGTCAAAAAGGATCTTGCTGTGATTTATGTCATAGAGTGTTCTGCCTATGTTTTCCTCTAAGAGTTTTATAGTGTCTGACCTTATATTTAGGTCTTTAATCCATTTTGAGTTTATTTTTGTGTATGGTGTTAGGGAGTGTTCTAATTTCATTCTTTTACATGTAGCTGTCCAGTTTTCCCAGCACCACTTACTGAAGAGGCTGTCTTTTCTCCACTGTGTATTCTTGCCTCCTTTATCAAAAATAAGGTGACCATATGTGCATGGATTTATCTCTGGGCTTTCTGTCCTGTTCCACTGATATATGTTTCTGTGTTTGTGCCAGTTCCATACTGTCTTGATTACTGTAGCTTTGTAGTATAGTCTGAGGTCTGGGAACCTGATTCCTCCAGCTCCGTTTTTCATTCTCAAGATTGCTTTGGCTATTCGGGGTCTTTTGTGTTTCCATACAAATTGTAAGCACTGCATTTCTTACTACAAGAAAGGAAGTTAAATTGACATGAGACTTGAGGAACAGAAATGGGAAGTTGCAGGGCTATGTACTTTGGCAAGAACATATGGGTGAACTCTGAGGAAACACCTCTATGTTCTGCTCTGCTATAAATTATATGTGGGTAAGTTAAGGGAAAAAGGAAATTGTAGGCAAGTAGTGTGATATGTAGCAGAAAGGAGGTGGAATCTGAAATTAGTACTTTGATTCCATTCTTGATTTAGCCACTTACTAACTGTACAATCTTGATCCTCAGTGTTTTCTACTGTGAAATAGGATTCATAAATGTAGCATGAAGAATTTTTGTGAGAATTAAATTGTGTGTGTGTATACCCACTTACATTGTAACTGGCACTTAGATTCGGCTCAGTAATGCCCCAGTAGTTGAGTCTGTTTTTATTTTATTTTATTTTATTTATTTATTTTTATTTTTGGCTGCATTGGATTTTTGTTGCTGCACATGGGCTTTCTCTCTAGTTGCAGCAAGCGGGGCTACTCTTCGTTGCAGTGCAAGGGCTTCTCATTGCGGTGGCTTCTCTTTGTTGTGGAGCACAGGCTCTAGGCGCATGGGCTTCGGTAGTTGTGGCATGCGGGCGCACTAGTTGTGCCTCGCGATCTCTAGAGATTAGGCTCAGTAGTTGTGGCACATAGGCTTAGTTACTCCATGGCATGTGGGATCTTCCTAGACCAGCGCTTGAACCCGTGTCCCCTGCATTGGCAGGTGGATTCTTAACCACTGCACCAACAGGGAAGTCCCCTGTTTTTTTTTTTAAAATGAGGACTAGAATTGGTGACTCACAAAAGAGAAGAATTAAGTCACCCAGTCTTGGGTGTGAGTAGGGGTTGGGATATCTGTTTCTGTTGGTAGGCTAAAGAAGAAATTGTTCACTGTAGAAGAAAAAAAAGTTTAGCTTATTTTCTTCCATTTTAAAGAAACCCATATATGCTTTTTAAAATTGGACATTTCATACTTTAGAATAATAACAGCTAAAATGAATTGAATGCATGCTAGGCACTATCCTAAGGCCTTTGCAGGTAGTGATTAACTTAATCCTCACAGCAACCATATCAGGAAGGCACTATTATTATTATTCTCATTTGTACAGGAAAAGAGTTGCAAGTTAGGTAATTTGCCTAACTTATGATATAGTAGCCAGTAAATAAGAGTTGGAATTGAAACATATACAGTCTGGATCTATAGTATATATTCCTATCCATTATGTTGCTATAGCCCCTCTCGAAATCTCAGATATTGAGCAAAGTGAGTGAGTATCGTAAGAAACTTTGATGCTGTGGTGCCAACTACTTGATATTTTATAGGAATTTCTTCTGATTATATAGTTGGTGCTATATAAATAACTCTTCTTGGGAAAGAGTAATCCCAGTTTTAGCTTAGTAGACATTGAGAACATTAGAGGAAGTTTATAAATATATGCTAAATTTCTAAGTAGAGTAGTTTAGAGTAGGAAAAAAGCAGGAATAATTAGGAAAGGATTCCCAGAGGAGGTAGGAACTGAGTTGTGCCTTACAGGTTATGATTTGGGAAGAGAGATGAGAAGAGAAAAAACATGTGAATCCAAGAGAATTTCCTAAGTTTATGCCATGAGATGAGAAATATGATCTCCTAACACATATGCAAATTCTCTTCTGTCATGACCTTCTTGTTCTTTTTTTTTTTTTAAATGAAAGTAGAATTGTGAATTCAATTCTGTCCAGATTCTCTGATACATCTACTGTCATACATCTACTATGAATGAATAGCTGGCTTTTTAAAAATTTATTTGCCTGTTCTTTTTGTTTTGCCTGTTCTTTATGCCCATATATTTCAGTGGGAGTTTGCCCCAGTGAGAGTAGAATTTGGCTGCAGGAGCCAGATGTGGGTTGAGCAATGTCTTTGTGTGCAAACACAAGTTCCTTTATGTACTGACAGATGGCCACCCCTCACATCAACAGTGGTGTTCCAACCTGTTTAATTGGGAAGGATTTGGTCTACAATATCTGTCTTTTCACTTTTGCTTTTGGAATGCATTTCTAATATTTTCCTGGTTCACATTTGGACATATGTTGAATAAATGAATGGAGAAATCAGATAGCATTTTATCTCAATAAAGCAGTATGCCTAGTGAGAGCCTGACTCTCTTAATATAGCCTTAGAATGTCATCAGGGTTGACTTATATGTAGGCAGTAATATACTGATTAGAGATTTTTTAATGTATCCATAGTAGGTTAGTATACAAGGTGCATCATTTAAAACTGTCTCTGTGAGATAACGAAGTTCTGTCGTTGCGTAATATCCTTTCCCATAAAACCTGTGGTTGCTGCTGTATAGTGTATGTTGAAATATTTACTACTTTGCATTTTTAATTATGGGAATATGCCCCAGGGCAGAGTGTAAAATTTTACTCATGAAATAAACTTAGGCTGAAATAAATGTCAAATAGAAAGATGACAAAATCGCCAAGACTTACATTCATATGGGGCTCTGAAAATCATCTGTTGTGTAGTAATAAGGAGTAACAGTTGCTTGTGTAAACTCTTACTTATTACTTTGCCTATAATTCTGGGACATCAAGAAAAAGTTATTTGATCACTAGAAACAATTAAAACTTGAGGAAACCTTTGTCATTTTATTCACTTATTTCATTTAACAGACATTGCATTTGCCAACTATATGTCAAAAGATATTATTTCTGTGCTCAAGGAACTTGAAATGGAAAGATAGAAACACAAACATAATATGAGTATTTATAAAGTACACAGGAGATTCAGGAGGTCTTGAGAGAGGAAGTTGCATTTAAGTTGAAATCTGAAGGATGAGTAGAAGTTTGCATGAAAGAACAAGCCATGTTTTAGTAGACTGCAAGTGGCTCACTGTTTCTTGAAGGCAGGGAACACTTGACAGTGGTAGAGAGGAAAGGTTGAAAAGATGAGATTTTTGTCTATTTGCTTACTGTTTTATCTCTAATACCTAGAATAGTGCCTGGTACAAAGTAGACTCAGTAAATACTTGATGAATGAACAGAATGAGTGAATGGTTAAGAGTAAACAGGGCCAGACCACGAAGGGCCTGATATGCCATGTAAATTAGTTTGTCCATTGAAGAATACTGAGTAAGGAGTAACATCGGATTTGCTCGTTAGAACAATTACTCCATCAGAAGTCTGGTGGATAGAGAGAGTGCGCTCAGGCAGAGAGACCATGGAGAAGGCTATCGTGTAACTCTCCAAGCAAGAGAAATTAAAGGGCTGATCTAAGGCATTGACACTGGCATTGGCAATGGTGCTGGAGAGGAGGGAACCAGCGTAAGAGAGAAAATCTACAGAACTAGATGGTTGATTGTATTTATAGAGTAAGAGAGAGATAGATATGACTCCCATGTTTTTTGCTCTGGCTCTGGCACAGGCACATGAGTGAAGAGATATTCTATTAACTAGATAAAGAATACAGGTGGATAAGTAAGTTGGAAGGAGATGATTATGATCTTAGGCTTCAACATGTTCATTTTCTGTGGGACATTCAGATAGTGGTGTCTGGTAGACAGTTGCACATGCATTGTGTGCCAAACTCAAGAAATCTTATAAACTAGCTAGCATATTCTTAGGAAAGGAAACTAGCATATTCTAAGGAAAACAAAGCAAAGCCTCATAGCTTTAATTTTACTTAAAAATAACTTTATACCCCCGTTATTATTCTTGCAATTATACCAATCTCTAGTTTAAATTACCTTTTTTTTTGTACACTTCAGTATTTTTTTCCTTGAAGGTAGAATTTTAAAAGGTAGCTGTCTTGGTCAGAAGCAGGTAACTGATCTCAGCCCTTATCCTATCGTGGTTCATTTGTTTCAGTAAATGTTTCTACAGTTCCAAATGGTTTATATCTTAGAAAATAAATCATGTAAAGTTCATGGTAAAACAGATTAGAATAAAATTTGAATGTTAATAAATAGCCAGACAGGGGCTTATTTAGAAAAGGCACTGAGTGCATTGAGGTTTAAGTGTAAATAATGCATGTCTATTACAGTTTGGAAAGCTCTGTATGTTTTTCCGTGCACTCTGTGTTAAATCCTCCTTTCAATACAGAACATGATCTGCCCTCCTGGTCTTCTAATTATTAACTAGATATCATCTGTAGTCGAATGAAAAAAACAAACAAAACACTTTTTCCTCCCAGCTATTGGTGACCTTTGTGAACATTAACGTAACATGTCACAGTGAATTGATGTAGTTGCTGTTGATCAAATGCGTAATTTTTCCTAAACCATATTGCAGAATCCTCTGCTTCTTTCATTTTATTAAGCCAGTTTTAGGTCAGTTTGGAAGTTTTTAAAGAAATCTTTTAAAGTTAAAGTTTTATTATTGATAATATTAAAAGATTATTTATTTTGCTTCTTCTGAGAAGCTCCCCCAAATCTGTAGTTATATATATGCTAATACTACCGATAATCAAGTTCATATAAATGTAGTATTTGGTACCAAGGTATTTATTTGTTTAACAAATTATGTGCAGGATACTTTAACAGACCTTGTGGGAAATAAATAAGACAATGTGAAGACCAAAGGAGCTTCTTGTCTAGTAAGGTCATTAAGAAATACATACATACATACATACATATATATATATATATATAAAAAATACAAGGTAAAAACTGAGCCACATCATAAAATAGAAAGATAAAATGTTAAGGGGATTAAGAAACTGGGAGATATCACTTATAGCTGGAAAAATCAGAGATGATTTCATTGAGGAGATAGCTTTTGACCTCAGTTTGAAGGAAGGAAAGGATTTAGACATACAGAAGTGCAAAAGGTGGAAAAGAACATTACAGAATAGAAACAGCAAGATTAACATCTCAGAGATGTGCTTACACAGGATGTAAGGTGGAAGAGCAGTGGGGCAGAGGAGATAAATCTGGCAAGTCCTGCTGGGGTCAGGCCCCAGAGGGCCTTAAGGGCCAGACACATGACTTGGATTTTATTCACAGAGTAATTTTAAGCAGGTAAAAGATCAGCACTGTGTTCTAGCAGTAGTAGATTGGGTGGATATAAGTAGGGGGAGATCAGAGGCAGAATGAAAACTGTGAGATTGGAGAGACTGCGGAGAGAAAGGAGAATGGTGATCTGTCCCATGATAGTGTTTCTGTGCATAATTCTCTAGAAAGTTTATGATTTTTGCATTAATACATGCACACAAATCTAAAGGTAGTTTGTGTTTCTAAGTGGAATTTAGGGAAGTGCTCAGTCCCAGGATTCCTTCTTAGGCCCATACCCTCACTGTATGCTTACCGTTCTTCCTTTGTTGCAGGCTGCAGGAATTGAATCTGCTTTCCTATGCTTCAGTAGTTGCTACCACTCACTGTATCCCATGGGATTTTTATTCCCTCATAAGCCTTGCTGCTAAGTGTCAAGCCATGTCCCCATACTCATGTTCTTTCTGTGTTGCTAAAAGTAAATCCAGGGGCCCTTTACCTTTTAGGCATTTTAAAAACTATTTATCTTTATAGAGAGGCCTGTGGGGGTAGCAAACAATAGATATGGGGAAGTTGAAAGCTTATACAACTGGTAAACTTTCTGTGAACGGGCTTCAAGTATAGTCTTACCTCTTTTATTTTACAATTAATTACTCTGACACTTATATGCCTCAGTAGCATAAATCCAGTGCCCTCTTTTTGCATCAATCCATTCCCCAACAATTAATTACTAATTTTCCAGTAGCTCTAGGAGTCAATCCCTCTCTAATGCTGAGTATCAGGGGAACATGATTCTGATCAGTTCACTGATCTTGTTGTTTCTTACCCTTATATTGAATTTTGGGGTTGAGGCCTGACCCTGAACAACCTGACAGATGATGCTTGCTCACTACTGAGATGATGCTTTTACTGGTCCAGAATCGTTGGCAGCAACGCTTCTTTGAGGTAGGATGAACCCACTCCCTTGGTTTCAAGTTCCTTCGGTTATACTCTAAATTGGGACTCGGAAGTTATAGAGATTGTAACAACTGGCTCCTTTAGTTTATACGTGCAGCTACATCCCAGTGTATAAGCCAGTTCCAAGAGTACTGGTTGAGGACATTTTGTAGAATCTTTTACCTGACAAACTATAAGTCTCCCTTCTTCCCCAATACAAAAGGTCTTGTTAAACCCTTCTCTCAGGACAGTGGGGCCTCTTCACTCTAAACTTACTAAGGGAACCCTAACTTAAATGATTCTTTTTTTATTTTATTTTAATTTTTAACATCTTTATTGGAGTATAATTGCTTTACAATGGTGTGTTAGTTTCTGCTTTGTAACAAAGTGAATCAGCTATACATATATCCCCATATCTCCTCCCTCTTGCATCTCCCTCCCACCCTCCCTATCCCACCCTTCTAGGTGGTCACAAAGCACCAAGCTGATCTCCCTGTGCTATGCGGCTGCTTCCCACTAGCTACCTACTTTACATTTGGTGGTATATGTAAGTCCATGCCACTCTCTCACTTTGTCCCAGCTTACCCTTTCCCCTCCCCATGTCCTCAAGTCCATTCTCTACATCTGTGTCTTTATTCTTGTCCTGCCCCTAGGTTCTTCAGAACCTTTTTTTTTTAAAATTTAGATTCCATATATATGTGTTAGCGTTTGGTATTTGTTTTTCTCTTTCTGACTTACTTCACTCTGTATGACAGACTCTAGGTCCATCCACCTCACTACAAATAATTCAATTTTGTTTCTTTTTATGGCTGAGTAATATCCCATTGTATATATGTGCCACATCTTCTTTATCCATTCGTCTGTCAGTGGACACTCAGGTTGCTTCCATGTCCTGACTATTGTAAATAGAGCTGCAGCGAACATTGTGGTACATGACTCTTTTTGAATTACAGTTTTCTCAGGGTATATGCCCAGTAGTGGGATTGCTGGGTCGTATGGTAGTTCTAGTTTTAGTGTTTTAAGGAACCTCCATACTGTTCTCCATAGTGGCTGTATCAATTTACATTCCCACCAACAGTGCAAGAGAGTTCCCTTTTCTCCACACCCTCTCCAGCATTTATTGTTTGTAGATTTTTTGATGATGGCCATTCTGACTGGTATAAGGTGATACTTCATTGTAGTTTTGATTTGCATTTCTCTAATGATTTAGTGATGTTGAGCATTCTTTCATGTGTTTGTTGGCAATCTATATATCTTCTTTGGAGAAATGTTTATTTAGGTCTTCTGCCCATTTTTGGATTGGGTTGTTTGTTTTGTTGATTTTGAGTTGCATGAGCTGCTTGTAAATTTTGGGGGTTAATCCTTTGTCAGTTGCTTCATTTGCAAATATTTTCTCCCATTCTGAGGGTTGTCTTTTTGTCTTGTTTATGTTTTCCTTTGCTGTGCAAAAGCTTTTAAGTTTCATTAGGTCCCATTTGTTTATTTTTGTTTTTATTTCCATTTCTCTAGGAGGTGGGTCAAAAAGGATCTTGCTGTGATTTATGTCATAGAGTGTTCTGCCTATGTTTTCCTCTAAGAGTTTTATAGTGTCTGGCCTTAAATTTAGGTCTTTAATCCATTTTGAGTTTATTTTTGTGTATCGTGTTAGGGAGTATTCTAATTTCATTCTTAAATGATTCTTTACCCAGTCAGTAGGATCTGCTTGAAGGTTATTTTCTACCTCTGCCCAAATGGCAAAGCAATTGCAAACTTCTCTTGCTAAAGAAGAAAAAACCCACATATTTAATCTCTAGTTAAACATCTCTCTGATAGGACATTTTACTACACTTAAAAAGTTTAAAAATCTTATAAACACATAGTATTTTTCTGGGCTGTAGTTTGACTTCCTTCTGAGATGAAAATAGCACACAACACAACTTGGCAAATACTACTAACATTATTACTACCACCATCAACCCCAGAATGAACAGCATTAACATTTATTGATTATTTACTATGTGCCAAACTAAGTGCTTTATATATACTATCTTGTGAGGATAAAATAACAACTGGTTGAAGTGATATTATTCTCATTTTACAGGTGAAGAAACTGAGACTTGAGTAATTTGCCCCCCAGCAGACAACTAGTAAGTGGCAGAAACAGACTCAAACCAACACCTGTCTGACTATACTGCCTTCAGTAGTTCCCAGAGTTTCTTAGTTGAGCAGCTGAACCTCTGCTTATTTTCCAAATAAGCGTGGTAACCATCCTAGGTTTAGCTACCATATAGACAGACTCCTAGCATGAAAAATTATCCTTTGAGTGGTAAAGATAACATCATCAGTAATAAGTCATGTGAGTATCCTGTACTCTCTGATATGATGAAATGAGAAGGGCATGTTACCTCTGTGATATCCTTACCCCAAATTCATAACTCCAGTCTAATCATGACAAAACATCAGACAAACTCAAATTGAGGAACATTTTACAAAATACCTGACCAGTACTTTTCAAAAGCTTCAAGGTAATAAAAGACAAAGAAAGACCAAGAAACTGTCAGATTGGAAGAGGCTAAGGAGATGAGTAAATGTAAGGTAATATCCTGGATTGGATCCTGGAACAGAAAAAGAACCTTAGTGTAAAAATTAGGAAAATCTGACAAAGTCTATAGTTTAGTTAGCAGCATTGTAGTGATGTTAATTTTCAGTTTTGATGAATATACCATGGTTACATGAGAAGTTAACATTAGGGGAAGTTGCGTGAATGGTATACAAGAACCCTCTGTACTATCTTTACAACTTTTCTTTAAATCTAATATTATTTCAAAATAAAAAGTTAATAGAATTGTTATTTGGAACAGTCAGTCAAGGGAATATGGATAGCATTACTGTCTTATTATGAGGGCAAAATTGGTCCTGGTGACATTTTTAGCCTTAGATCCATAAGAGGAATCAGGATAAGGAAATAAACTTACGTTGTTGTCATGGAGATCTGCCATTTTAGATGTATGACGTTGTGGTTAGAATATATGATCAAATTCGTAGCCTACTTTAATATTTTAAATATCTTCCTTATCTAAAGTTTTAAAAGAAGAGCTTCTAAAATGTTAGTAGACTTAGGCTAAAATAGAAGGACGCTTGTTCCCACAGAGAAGGCTTTGTCTTCCCCGGTGTCCCTTGAAAGAAAATTAAATCAGCATGACTTTCTCCGTCTCAGATGGTTTTTTCATAGCAAGAAATATGTTTCCTGTAGGGTAGAGAGAAATATGGGACTATTCATCTTTTTTCTCCTTGGATTTGATTTCCACTCACAATATCTAAATTTCTCAATCCCAGTTAGAGATTTGGGCTTGAAATTTCTCAAGATTTCCTTTAAAAAGGAGCATAAGTGCTTCAGCCATGATAATTTTGACATTCAACATATATAGGACTAGTTTAAAATTATTAATTTCATTATTATTAAAAATCATTATTATGCTTTTTTATTTATTAAGATAATTCTCTGGTATGATATATTCCATTAGTTTCAATAATTTGGGATTTTCAAGCTTGCCCCTGTGTTTATAAATTCAGTAGGTGTCCAGAGAATGTTAATAACTAATATCTGTAAAGTCATTTACAAGTAATAGTGTTCTTTTCTCCTGTACATTTTCTCATTTGATTCTAACAACAACCCTGAGAGGTAGGTAAAAATTGTTATCCACCAAATTACAGATGAGAAGTAATATTTGAAAGGTTACATGATAAGCCCAAAGTTGGATATCTATTACATTCCAGAGTGAGAAGAGTCATCTCAAGGTCTTCTGACACCATATCCCATGTTCTTTCTGTTGCATTAAACTCCCATGTCTTGTACTTCTGGGTAAGTATACCCCCCTGTGCTCGAGGTCAGGAGTTCTTAACCTAAGAGGGGAAGCACATGAAGTGTAATGGTGAATCTGTGCATTTTTCTGTGGAGGAGGTCTGCAACATTCAATCGATTCTCAAAGAGATCCGAGATACCATCAAGTGTAAGAAGTTTTCTGAATACTATACAGGAAGGGCAAAGATGTTCTTCTCACATTGCCAAAAGCAGTAATGAAAATATGGCTTATATTATCAGTACCAGAATCCCTTCGTCTCTTCTGCCAATTCCCAACACATACACTACAACCATCTCTTTAATTTTTATTTTTCCTGGTCTTGAGTTGATTTTTTTATAAGTTCTACAGTTAAATAGAATGTCCAGTAAAACAGATACTATAGGAATTTGAAAGAAAGGTTTTTGCAGGGAAATAGTTTTAGCTTTCTTGACTAAACTGTTTACCTAAGGAAGCTACATAATTTAGCAGGAGGATCAGAAGGAAACTAACATCTAATGAACACTGTTGAACCTCTGTGCTTGATGCTTTACACATATAACCTCTCTGACTTCTCAGAACAACTTAGCTATCTTGCTCTTAGAGGCTAAGTTACTTAGCAATATGGCATAACTAATAAGTGGCAGAGCTTAGATTTGAGACTAGGTCTGTCTGACTCCAAAGTTCTCCCCACTGTACCCTAAAATAGAATGGGCAAGATTAGATATGGCAGCGGCTCAGTGTAAGTGAAGTTCTGGGTGTGGTTAGCATGATTCATCTACCTGGGAACTGGCTCATGGAGACATAAATTTAGAAGTCAGATCTGGGCACAATGAAAATAAATATTGCATAGAAGACAATTTGAAATAATGAGAGTATGTGTAGAGAATCATTTGAAAGGTAGGATTTAGCACATTAATGAATATCAAAGCTGAGTCCACCTGACTTGCTGGAGCCTAAATGGCAGGCATTTGACATGCAGGAGATCTGAAAACAAGTGTCATGGACCTAGCCATTGAGGTGGGAAGTGGGGAGTCAGGGCAACTGGGACCAGGAGCCAGGCATTGAGAAGCTAGGGACAATAGTTGTAATTCAATCATTGAGAATATAGGGGACTGAGGTCAAAGGAACCAGTAAGCAAATGGAACTTGATGACAGATATCACTGAGGCTGATTGCTGTAAGTACCCTCTCCTTAGATCAGAACTGATACCAAATAAAGGGTTCAGCACTAAGCCTAGAGGTGGAAATTAAGTCAGGGCTAAGAGTATTAAAAGTAGGGAGTGAAATAAGAACAATGACATTTTTCCAGTTAATCTAGTGCAGTGGTTCTCCAAGTATGGTCTTCAGACCAGTATCAGCATAACCTAGGAATTAATTAGAAATGAAAATTCTTGGGGCCAGCCCTAGACCTATCTGAATCACAAATTCTGGGATAGGGCTGGGCAGTCAGTGTTATAACAAGCTTTCCAGATGCATGCCTAAGTTTGAGCACCACTGATCTAGTGGACAATGTTGCCCCCTAAAACCTAATGTCAACTTATATGCAGGAGAAAACCAGAAGGCATTCTAGCCTCTGTTCTTTGTTTATATAAGGATTATAAACATTAAAGAGGCCCTTTTAGCAGGGTCATCATAGGATATTGAAGTTAAGTAAAATAGCATTTTCTTTGAGGGCTAGTAATTTTATTTTTATCTGCTCTTCTTTGTCCTGCTTTAAAGAACAAATCCAAGGGATCACTGTCTTCCAAGGTTGATTGACCCATCATGGACCAGTCATTAAATGTCTTATTTTGCTCACCTAGAATAAATATCCTATTTCTAAGATTCTAAGAGGTTTATTTAAATGTGATATAAAGCATCAGGATTAGGTGCTTGGAAAATATTAAATGGACTAAATTGAAGACAGTGAATAGTGCACTGAATAGTGCACTCAGAAGGCATCAGAGTTAATGAAGAAAGGTACATAGATTTTGGAGCCAGATTACATAATCATTAAACAAAAAAGTTTGAGTGTCTACCATGTGCCAGGCACTGTGCTAGGCCGTGGGAATACAGCAGTGGAGAAAAACAGATAAAACACCCTGATTTCATAGAGCTGACATTCTTTTGTTTTTTAAGAGCTGACATTCTTAATGGGGAGAGAGAGAATAAACAAGGAAATAAAATATATATTATGTTAAATAGTAAGAGATATTATAATTTTAGATAGTGTAGCTAGCCAAGGCCTTTTTGAGAATATGACATTTGAATAAATAACAAAAAGAAGTTAGGGAGCATGCCATGTGGATCCCCTAGGGAAAGGGTATTGCTAATAGAGAGAACAGCAAGTACAGGTTCCTGATGCAGGAATATGCCTGGCATATTTGAGCAAAAGCAGGGTGATTGTGGCTGAAGTGATGTGAGTTGGAAGAAGGGGTTAGGGGAGTACTAGGTAAAGCAAAATATATACACAGATACTCAAAATACTGTTCTTTCAATATATCTATATTTTCAAAAAATTTTATGTGAAAAATCGGGGGGAGGGAAATAAAGCTATAGTAATTAAGACAGTGTGGTATTGGTTCAGGAATAGACAAACAGATATATAGAACAAAAAGGAAAGCTCAGAAACAATCCATGATTGTGAAGACATTTGACATATGGCATAGGAAGTATTAAAGTATAAAAGTATGGACTTTTCTATGAATTGTACTAGAGCTTTGATTATCTGTAAGGAAGAAAATGAGATTGGACCTCTAACTTCCTTCATATGCAGAAATAAAGATCAGGTGGATTAAAGACCTACATGTGAAAGGCAAAACACAAAGTGTCTTAATGACCTTGAGGTGGGGAAGGATTTCCTAAGCAATAATGTTAATGTTATGACAGTACTTACATAGTCTTTACTATGTGTCAGGCACTGCACTATATGCTTGACACATTAACTAAGTTAATCGTCACAGCAAACCTATAAGAGAGGTACTATTATTTTCTCCATTTTATAAGTGAGGAAACTGAGGCACAAAGAGTTTAAATGATTTACTTAAGGTCATATGGCTAGTAGGTGATAAAATCAGGATTTGAATCCAGGTGGTTAAGCTCCAGAGTTCATATCTTAACACTTCATTAAACTACGAAACTTATGAAAAGAGTGGAAAGACAAGGCACAAACTGAGAGAAGATAATGGTAGCACATTATACTGATAAAGGTTTGCTTTTCCAGGAATACATAAAGAATGTGTACAAATTAATGTCAGAAATACTTGGGCAGACTCTTCATAGAAGAGGAAGCTTAAATGGCTAATAAACATGAAAACATGTTCCAGAAAACATGTTCCATCTCATTAATAATCAGGAGAATGCAATTTAAAACCAGAACGTGATACCACTTCAAGCTGCCAAATTGCCCAAAATTTAAAAAGTTGATGACATCAAGCATTGGTGAGGATACAGAGCAACGAGACCACTATTCCACTAGTAATGGGAGTGTAAATTGTTGCTACCACTTTGGAAAACAGTTAGGCATAGCCTAGTAAAGTTGATCATGCACAAACTATTACCTTGCTTTTCCATTCCTTGGTAAATACCCTAGAGAAAAGCATGCTCATGTGTACCAGAAGGGACATACAAGAAGGTTCACAGAAGCCTTTGGCATCCATAATAACAAATGAAAACAGCCCAAATGTCTAGAAGAATGAATAAATACATAGGGTTATATTCATATGATGAAATATACAGCAGAGAAAAATGAATGACTACAGCTATACAAATTTACAGTGATGAATTTCAAAAACGTAATATTCTACTGAGCAAGAAAATAGTGAATCAAACTATACATAATTATTTTTATTAATGAAGTTTAAGAGCAGGCAAAACTATATATTATTTAGTAATACATAGTAAGTGGCCCTCTTAAAAAGCTAAAGAATGATTAAAACTTAGTTGCTTCTGGGGCAAGAGAAAGGGTGCAGTTGAGGAGGGCCACTTAAGGGGCTTCAAATGTCTCACTAGTGGGTATCAAAGTTTTGAGTTTATTGTTCTTTAAATAACTCAAAGATGATTGTATTGTCTTTAAATTTGTCTACTTCTGTTTTTTTTTAAATAAATTTATTTATTTATTTTCAGCTGCTTTGGGTCTTTGTTGCTGTGTGTGGGCTTTCTCTAGTTGCAACGAGCGGGGGCTACTCTTCCGTTGCGGTGCGCGGGCTTCTCACTGCGGTGGCTTCTCTTGTTGAGGAGCACAGGCTCTAGGCATGTGGGCTTCAGTAGTTGTGGCTCGCGGGCTGTAGAGTGCAGGCTCAGTACTTGTGGCGCACGGGCTTAGTTGCTTTGCAGCATGTAGGGTCTTCCTGGACCGGGGCTTGAACCCGTGTCCCCTGCATTGGCAGGCAGATTCTTAACCACTGCACCACCAGGGAAGCCCTAAATTTGTCTACTTTTGAAAGAATATTTCATAATTTAAAAATGAAGACTGAAAAACTTTCGCAAAATTATATCAATAAAGTTGGTAGGGGGAAAAAGAAAGCTTTGCAAGGAAACTGGCTGTTATAGGGGCATTTGCAAATAGTGCTAGATACAGGTAGGAAACGAGCTCCTAAGTCTTGTCATTGTATTGAGACAGATCGGAAGCAATGTCTTATTTCTTTGGCAATTGTTTTAAAGTCTCATTCAGCTGAGGAGATATTTAAATGACTGACGACTGAGCCAGGAGAAGATCAACATAAAAGCTTCTTCTAGGAGTATTGCAAGTCTATAGAGATGAGCACATTAAATCCTTCTGAATTGCTTTCATTATGTACATAGAGGTAATCTGTAATATACAAGAGAGAGAAAAAAACATCGTATTAGCAGGCAGAAGACCTAGGCTCTGATTCTGATTATTCTCTGGCTCTGTGACCTCGAAAATTGAGTCGTTCACATTGCTGATTTTCTAACAATTGGGGATGTTGACAATATTAGTATTTTACCATATATGGAGCTACTAATATTCGGAAGACACTTAAATTTAGCCAACGATTACAATCTTTTGAAACAGGGCTTATTATTCTTATTTTTCAGATGTGGAAACTTAACTTGCCCAACAATCAAACAGCAAGAAAGTGACAAAACTGAAACTAATGAATGTCATATTGTAAGGACAAAATTAAGTAATGCATAGATAAATATTGCTCTATGCACTTTATTTATAACCCCATAGTAGGAATTCAATAAATGTTAATATTGCCCCCTGACCACTCCACCCCGTACAGGGTTCAGAACACAAAGGCTTAGTTAGGACTTACTTGGTCCTCAGTACTGTTGATATCAACATTTTGAGTTAAATAGGTTTTTGTTTGCTCATCTGGAAACTAAGCCACCACTTATGCTGTCATTTCTGTGAGAAAATGAGTTCTAAATTCTAAGCGCTACAAGTTAATTTTTAGAACTCAGCGTGAAAACAAATTAAGTATTAATAATTGTTTTACTAAGCAAACCTTTTACAGTGGTTACAAAAGAATACAAATGTTAACATGTGAGAAGCATCATCTTTTCAAGAAGATGATACTGGGACTTCATGCTTTTTCTGTTTTTAAAATGACTTCTGAAATGCAGAAATCACTATCAAATAATGGAGTAATTGTGTGGGTTTGCGAATTCTTATGGCCATATTTCTTCCATTAAAAAAAAGTGAAGGAAATAAAAAATAACTTTCCTAGTTTAAGTTTGCCCTCCCAAGTTGTGGCTCTGGAAATATGATACTTTTATTTTTTTTACCATTAAGTTTTACTTCTGGCTTTTCAAATAAAATTTTAAATTTGATTTTGGTAAGACCAGCTATCAGAAAATATTTTTACACTTAGGCAGTGCCCTTTTTGAGTATTAAGAATTTCTGTTCAAATATGAATTTCCTCTAAACATATTTTAGACTTGAAAAAACAAGGAATGTTTAGCATAATAGCCCAATGTTTTCAACAATAAAGCTATCTTCTTTTTTCCTCCAGAAAAGGAGCTTTGCTCATTGCATAATGGTCTTTTCCATGATGGTAGAAAGACAGAGGAACACTAAATGCAAATAGTCTTTTGCCAAAATGTCTGATTATTGAGTTTCTTTCACAAAAAGGAGAAACTATTTTTTTCATTACCTTTACAAACCATGAGCCAAACATGATATTAAGGATTGTTAATAACTTTTCATGTTGTTTATTTTCCCATGTAAGAGCTTTTTCTGGTTAGAAAAAGCTAGCTGCCTTTTTATATTATTTTTAATATATTGGGAGAGCTTGCAATCAGCAATTTTCTAATTTCAGACTCTGTTTTAACTAGTAGTTTAAGTCTCTTCCTAAACTAAATTGCTTTTAGTTATTAAAAGAGGCAGAAGAAGAAAATTGATACATTTAATTATCTCTCTTTTTCTGTTTCTTGTTCTTTCCATGTCAGAGTGCCGACATGTAAGCTGTCTCAGGAAGAAGGAAGGAGGAAAAGCAAGGCTTCTGAATAAATTAATTTCCCCTAATTAGAACTATACCTTTGTAGTTACTCTGTGACTGTTTGAATTAAAATTGATAACATTATATATAAAGGTATGCCATGCACATAATTTATACCTTGTAAATCTTAGGAAGAAAATAGACAATGTTTTTGATAATGTAAAACATGTCAAGACATTTGGCAATTTAGAAAAAAGTTAAATCAATTAGCTAGTTGGTACAAAAGCATATCAGTTCTTGCTGGCTTTGGTCCCACCTAATGCAGGATTTTGCTGATTCTTTCCCTTCTCAATTTTTAAATTTTCTTTCCAAAAACTGTTTCTACCATGTGTTCATAATGTGCTCTCTTTTCCTAGCCACATTTTTGCTCCAAACTAGTAATTACCCCATAAATTCTTGCCATTTTTCTAGGTTTGTTAACAGAATTTTAAAAGTAAATAATCTTGTCTGTTTTCGCCTAGTAGAGATTCTAACTCATTCTCTTTACAATTCACAGAAAAAATTAAAGATCTAGGACCGTTGTCATCATCTTCATAGTTCTTTCATTTTTGAGTACTGATTATGTGCCAGACACTGTGCTAAGTACCCTGCATATGTGATCTTTAATCCTCACAAGAACTTTACAAAGTTTGGTATAATTATCTTCATTTTACAAATGAGAATACTGAGTCCAAGATAGAATAAGAACTTAGTCCCAGCTAGTTACTAGCAGAGCTGGAATTTGAACCAAGCTCTCTCTGTCTCCTCAGGCTATGAATTTTCCATAGACCCTGATACCTCCCTTCCTGTGTTCCACCCTTCCTACCCTAGTAAAATAATGGAAATTCTGAAGATTCTCCACCCACTCATCTTAAAACAGAACCTTTAAAATGATATTTTGGTTAGTACTTGTATGACATAAATATGTACAATATCTTGAGATGACACACCATTGAATTTCCTTTTGAAAAACTAATAACTTCATGTCAGAAAATACATTCTTTGTTTACATTTTAAGAGAGAATTTTTCAAGTGTTTAAACCTTGTAATAGTTGTTCACACCTGTGAGTGTGATAAATTCTATAACTAAGCACTGACACCATAAGAAAATCTGATAATTCTGTCTGGGGTAATTTAAGAATGTATAATACATGTTTAGTATACTTAGTGTAGCTTAGTTCCACAATGTTTGTGCTTCCTTTATAAATAATTCCATATTCTTCCTTCTGATATAATTATCCATATTTCATTAGTTCTTTACTAGCAACTAACTCATGTCTATAAAAAGTGATGCCAGATGAGGAAATTCCATCTTAAATTCTTTGTTAGTTGATCTCAGTAGTATCGATTTCTGACTTTTCAAAATCCAGCTCTGTGCCCTTATTCTCCAGATATGAAGATGTGAGTCTTTGGTTCTTTCATTTTAAACCTATGGATAAGCATAAGTGGTCTGTTAACAGGCCTTTTTTTTCTTTTCTTTTTTTAAAAAATTTCATTGCATTTATATCATTGACCTTTGCTTCAAAAAGCATTCAGCGGTCTTTAACAGAAGGAGACCATGAAAAGCGGTGTTGTAAAGGCTTTATTCTATAAAAGAAGTCACACAGGGAAAGCTTTATATTTGCTGAGTGATTTAATTCTTATACATGCAGAAATTGGCCATGGGCCATGAGTAACATGATGGAAAAGCACTACTAGTTGCAGGCTCACAACCAAACTTCCCCACTCCATTCTATATATATTTTTTAAATAGAGAAAAAACACCTCCTTCCTTGTTGTTTTAAAATCTACCCAGGAAAAGTGATGCATGGTATCTAGACTAGTCAACCACCTCATCAAGATTCATAAAGCCACTTTTTTTTTTTAAATGAAGAACTAAGGAGCATATTTTCCAGGGAGAAAGACGCCTGCTTATATCAGTCTTCTGAGTGTCTAGAGCAGAACTATGAAGAGAAAGGTCACTTACAGGAATAGCAACTACTTTGGGAACACTGGCTATATTATGGTTATGAGATATTATTAGGTGATTAGGTATTCCAAGGTAATACCTTTTTCTTACAGATGGTGGATTGGGCAGACACTGCCATTAAAAGTAACTGTTTATTCTTTTGTATACCAAATAACCTAATGTCTATAGAGAAATGGGGAGTAAGCATATTTTGATTAACATTTTTAAAGCCTTGGAAATTGGCTAAGGCCAGTCTCCAAAAGGTACATTATATCCTTTATAATTTTCTGACAGTATAGTGAGACTTAAGTTGACTGATTCCTTCTTGTTGAGTCATAAGATAATCCTGAACTTCATATTTGACGAATACAGATTTACTTTGCTAGATCTTTAAATACCTTGGGGTATTCTGGTGTAAGACTGCGTATATGTATGCAGGTGGGCTTTTTGGGTTTTTTTTTTCAGTTGTTTTCTTTTTTGCAAAGTTACTTGAGAGACTTGGAAATGTACATTTCTGTTGGATTTTTAAAGAGAATAATCATCTTCTATAGTATGATCGATACAAGCTTTAATTAAGTTTTAACTAAACATCAAAATATCTGGGCTTGTGTCTCTGAGAACCTTGGGCTTTGTTAGGCTGCAGTCTCTTCAAGCAGAAAGAACTCTCAGCTTTTGTTAAGGAAGACCTGAAATTTACTGGCAGTGAGAAAAGAGAGTGGGATTTATTCTGGGCAAGGCAGAAACAGCTCACTGGGGTCAGAACCTAAATAAATGGTGAATTTTGGTGCTTGGAATCTACAGAATGAAGCTTGATACGTAAGTGGGTATCAGATTATTTGGCAGTCAGATTTTCTGTACAAATATAGAGTTAAACTGAGGAAAGGGTTGGTAGCAGAGTGGGGAAAGTCTGGCTTTGTATAAATAAACCTGCCTTTACTAGGTGTGGACAGTAACTTTAACCCTCTGAATTCCCTCAGTAGTAAAATGAGGGTTATGACCGCCACCTTGTAGAGTTATTTTGAGGATTAGAGAGAATATATATTTATTGACATAGACTCTCAATAAATGATGACATTGTTCCATTTTACACTTTCTGTAAAATTATTTGTAAGTCAAGAAATTATGTAACCAAGTATATTAGGCAGCTTTAAGATAGAAATACAGAGTTTGATAGGTGACTTCTTAGGATATAAGGCTTTAAGATATGTTAAGTATTTATTATTTACAAAAGCCTGGCTTTCTTTCCTTTCTGGAATGGTTTTGAGTTATGCCTTAAAAATATACCAGGTACAACTGTTTTTCTACTCCTTTTTGGCATACCCTGGGATATTGCAAAGAACCATAGTAAGTGGGAGAGAGAAGTAAACTTCAACTCTAGCTGCTCAAAATAGTTTTTTAGGATAGAAGGCAAAAGCCTTCATTATTTAGCCCAGGGAATGCTGATAAACAGAGAGGCACATCTCAAATTAAAAAAATAATTCTTAGGTTTGTATGCTACAAATAGAATACACACAGCTGAAAATTGCTTTACTTCCATTCTGCAAAGTTCAACCCAAAGTTCCAATAACTCAAATTTAGAACTTCTATTTTTATTACAGAAATAGGAATATGGGAAGCAGTAGGGGATTACTTTAACTGACATGTGTAAGAGCTGTGTAAGTATTAATAATTTTAGCTTAGTCTTCTGAACTAAAATGAACAACCCCATAGGGGCTCATAATTAGGAGCTCAGTCTCTAAAATAATTATATTGAAATGCAGTTCTACCTTATATTGTCTCCCATCCAATATGACTGGTGCCAAAATTTTACTGAGATGAAGTCTAAAAACCTGATGTCCAGAATGAGCATATAAAGAAAGGTTGAAAAAGGGAAAGTACTTTAGCTGTTTTGAGAACTCTAGTAATTAGTATAGTCTTTCATCTTTCTTTTTCCCTTCCAGTGCTTAACTCTAAAACTCAGTTTGTGTATTGAGCATTTATTTATCAAGCATATATTAAGTGCCTGCAGCAAACCAGGAACTATACTAGAATCTGAGCATACCAAGATGGCTAAGATATGGTCCCTGAACTCAGCAAACTTACCGAGTAAGATGTATGACATGAAAATAGTTAGAGTACACTATTCCTAGGCTCATGCTAAGTCTTGAAGATAACCTTTTAAAAAACTGCATGATATGGCCTTTGCCTCAGGTCTTTACCAATCTAACTAGAGAAACAAGAGTACATATATGAAAGAATATAGAAAAGTCCATAATTAGGAATAAAATGTATGGTATAGAGTATGTGATGTCAGGAGGCCAAAAGATCTCTGTCGACCAGTCAGGGAAGAGTTTCGTGGGAAAAGATGAGCATGAAAGCAGGAAAAAGTTTGAGAGGTGAAGAAGAGGAAAGATATTCTAAGAGGGGTGACTATAGAGTAAATAACAAGAGAAAATTTGAAAGAAAATTTGACCGAAATTGGTGATATATTGGATTTGAGGGAGTGATTGGAAGAGCATGGGGTAGAGAGAGGAGAGGTGAAAATTACAACAAAGATGTAAGTTTCACTGATTAGAGAGAGATGATGTCACTGATGTAATTGACATCTAAGAAAACAGGTTAATAGGAAAAGATGGGATACTAAATAAAATATTTTTCTTACTTTAGATTTTTAGTCTTCTTTTTGGGTTGACAATCTAGAATTTTTATATGGTTTTAACTCAGAAACCAATAGAGGTCCCCATTATAGTCATATTTACTTAGTTGTGAATTCCAGTTAATTATCAGAAATATTTTAATACAGCATTGACCTAAAGTAGAAAATCATGTCGAGTTTCCAGCACATTCATTAAGGTCCTGGCCTTCATATTCTTCAGCCAAAAGCTAGATTGCATGAGCGCTTGGTGGTATTTCTTCTCCAGATTGGACAGTGTGGATTCTGAGGTAACTGTGGAATGATTCAGGAATGAGATGTAGCAGTAGTGCCACTTCTGTGCCCCAGTGCTTTTAGTAAATAAAGATTTTGAAGGGCCAGGGACTTGTACTCTCCATGGTTCCTTTATCATCTATTTTAAACTACCCAAGTGCAGAGGATTAAATTGTCAAAAATGATTAGTGTTAGTACTATGTTAATTGAATTAATATAGTCATGAAGCTGCTCAACTTCCAATTCAAAATAAAAATCACTCAGTACATCTAGTGACTAGAATCTAGTTGAAACTATTTCTACATCAAGATCATCTATGATGGGATGTTAGGCAACAAAACTTTCAAACTTATTTACTTTTGTTCATTGTCTTTGCTTTTATTTGCAGTTCTGGGAAATGTCAGTGCAAAGTGGGTGTCACCGGCTCTTCATGTGATAGATGCCAAGATGGATATTATGACTTTAATAAGAATGGCTGCTTGCCCTGCCAATGCAATAATCGGTCTGCCAGTTGTGATGCCCTCACAGGTACACACTTTCCTTACCTTTTTATATAATTAGTCCACTGTTCTTTTCACTTTGAAGTCCTTCATCTATGAGTTGATTCTCCCAAATAGTTTGTAAGGGTCTTTCTCTTCTAAGTAGGATGTAATAGGTCATAGCAAGCCAAACTCCTGCTACAACAACTTTAAAAAGATATATAAATTTCAAAAATCATATTGGTTGGAGATCCATGGAAGAAAGGAAAACTATATGAACTAAAATTCCAGACAGGGTATTTCTAAGTAAGCTGATGATCACCCAGCCTTTTTCCTTTCAAGGGACATTGCTGATTCTGGGCACAGACTAAGGAGCAGGCTTGGTCCAAGTAAAAGAATTCTTCTTGAGGAAAGAGATACAAGAAGAGCTTCTGGCAGTCATTTGGGGCTCGCGTGATGAATTGGAAACTAGAGGAGCCCTAAACACAAGGCCAATTTTCCCACAGGACATAAGCTGACTGTGCAGGAGATGGAAGGCTGTCCCAAAAGGTAGAAAGAAATTTCTCAGTCTTGTGGTGCTTAGGAGACAAAATCTCTTTAGAAAGAGAGGACCTGCTACAACATACAACCATCTCTCTCTCTCAAGACATTGCCAGATTCAGAGATGTGTGGAGTGGGACTTAGGCTCACATTACTTAAGGGAAGTACTAATCTGTTGCAGTCTTTCAGAGCTGAGGAGACACATGCCTGCTAGGTTTTCAGTCAAAAGCCTTAGAGGGTCATGACCAAGAAGTAGTGATGAACCATAGGTGAACTGATTCATATTAATATTGCAGTCCATCCTCCACCTATCTCAATTTCTGATTGAATTGAGGTGATCCTCTCATTATATCTGTATAACAGAGGATAGGGGAATCATCTGTGGTTCTTTGTACATTGTGTCTGGCAATCAAAACACTAGACAATGCTCAGGTAGGAAAATGTGACCAATAATAAAGAGAAAAACAATGGAAGCAGACCCACAGATGACCCAAGTGTTAGAGGTAGCATAAAATGACTTTAAAATAACTAAAATTAATATTTTAAGAAAATAGAGGAAAAAAACAGACAAAATAGATGAAAAGAGGCAAAATTTCAAGAGATTTGGAATCTATAAAAAATAATCAAAAAAATAATCTAGAACTGAAAAGTATGTCTGAAATTAATACCTCATTGCATGGACTTAACAGAAGTATACAGTATATACTGTGAAGACAAGGTTATATACCATTGTATACAGTGAAGACAAGGTTAGTAGATTTAAATACAGCTCAATTTGAAATATCCAAACTGCAGCATGGAGAAAAAAAATGCAGTGGAAAGAACAGAGCAGGAAAGACATGTGGGAAATAGCCAAAAGGTCTCACATAAATGTACTTGAAGGCTCAGAATGAAAGGGGAGAGATATTGGGACAGAAGCAAATATCTAAAGAGATAATGTCCAAGAGTTTTCCAAATTAATGAAAGACATCAACCCACAGATTCAAACAGCTCAGCAAACCGTAGGCAGTATAAAAACAAAGAAAACCACATCTAGGCTTACTTAGTTAAACTATTTAAAACTAAAGACAATTAGCTTTTCTGCTCTTCAGTTTTCCTAAATGTAAGGATTAGAGATACTTCCTTGGAAATCTTTTTTTCCCCAACAAAAAAAATCAGAACATACTAGTCTGACAAGTACAAGTGTTTTTATGAGACCAAGGTAGCAGAATATTTGAAAAGAAAGTACCCTGGAAAAATGTGTTGAAATCGTATTCTTCATTCTAATCCTGTAGTCTGTGGTGAAACAAATTGATTTAGAAGAAATTGTGTTGGTTTTTTTTTTCAATTATGTGATCTGGTCCCTGCCTACTTGCCAGTTCTATTTTGTGCTATTCTTTTTCTTTACTGTTGGTGATCCAGTCATACTGGCTTCTACTCCTAAAACGTGTTATGTTCCCCTGTCCCAAGATTCTCATACATGATCTTTCCTCTGCCTAGAATGGTCTTTCTAATATACCTGTACCCCCACCCCTGGCCCCTTTGCCTTATTAAACCATATCCTTCCTTCAGGCCTTCAGTTAAAAGTGACTTCATTAGAAAGCAGTTCATGCTCCAGGCTAAATGATAATTCCCAATTATACACTCTCATATACACTTGTATTTTTTTTATAGCACATATCACAGTTTGTAATTATATATTTATTTGTGATTATGAGTCATATATGGTTTATTCACTACATTGTAAGTTTCATACCAGCTTTATTCACCATTTTATACGATATTTAGTAAAGATATTTGCACATAGTAAGTATTTGCTAAATTTTTGTTGAATAAATGAACAAATGAATGGAGAAACTTACAGAGCAAAGATGAGTTTCAATCCTGGATAACAACAGAAATGCTTCATCATGCTGAGTTGATTTAAATTGCTCCCTAGGTCATTTATGGTACCAGGAAGCAGTCTACATTGCTGGTTCTCATTTCTAATTTTCCTTGCAGCAGCAAGGTAGCTTTCTTTAGTGTCACATAAATCCCAACCTGTTTTTGCTCAGGAGATAATTTAAGGCAAAAGAAATCCTTTTCATGGTTATGATTTCTAAAGCAGCTAGTAATAAGAAATAAATGGTTTCTCTGGAAATATAATAAAAGTGGAATCTAATGTGAAAGAGTGCAAATAATATAAAACTGCCAGCTTAATATAAAATCAGTCTTTCCTTTTGTCTCAAACTTTGAAAAGATTTTTTTCAACAGTGTTGTGATACGGTTGCCCTCTGGTGGCCACTTACTGTGTTTTTGCAGTTCTTATTTCCCCCACCCGCCTAGTCTTTATCTATACCTTGTGTTTTAGATTGAAGTAGATTTTTAAAGTAACCTTTTCATGATACAGTATATTGAGAAAAATATTTTGGAAAGAAATATGTCTTAAAAATATTTCCCTGATCCAGTAATTCTGTTTCCAGGAATCAATTCTTAGGAAATAATTTGAAATTCATAAAAAGCTTTATGTTCAAAGATGCTCACCACAGTGGCAATTATAATTCTAAAAAATAAGACAACTCTATTTCTAACAGCAGGGAATGAAGCAAATTATGTTATCTAGGCAATACATGATAAGAGCACAGAAAGTGAAATCTTGACTTACATTGTACAAATTACTTAGCCTTGTTTTTTCACTTAGAAATTTGGGATTATAACAGTAACTGCCTAATGGGATGTTGTGAAGATTCAGTGCTATATGTTTATACAGTGCCTGGCTAATTACAAGCAGTCAGTAAATGGCAACTATTGTTATGTTGCCATGAAAATGTTTTAAAGAATGAAATATAACGACATGAGAGAGTGAAAGAAGCAGGTTATACAATGACATGTGCCATATGTTTAGACTATTTAAAAAGCAAAACCCAAACTTCTCTATATAAGGAGAGATGCAAGGAAAAGTATTCAAAATCTTAATAACAGATTTCTTTGGGTGATTTTTATCTTGTTTCTATTCTCCTGTATTTTTCTAGATTTTCTTTATTGAACACATACTTCCCTTAAAATGGAGGTGGGAGGGACTGTCATTTTTAAGCTAAAACTTTATGTTCACATAGTGTACTTCTTTTTAAAAATTTAAGGCGACTTCGTGTATTCATAGTGTCTCATGGTGAGTACCTTGAATTGTCAGTAGCTTGACTGAGTTGACCACTCCTTCATCCTTCATTCCTCAGTGACTTTCTTCACTTTAAGATATCACACACGGGACTTCCCTGATGGCGCAGTGGTTGAGAGTCTGCCTGCCGATGCAGGGGACACGGGTTCATGCCCCGGTCCGAGAAGATCCCACATGCTGCGGAGCGGCTGGGCCCGTGAGCCATGGCTGCTGAGCCTGCGTGTCCGGAGCCTGTGCTCCGCAACGGGAGAGGCCACAACAGTGAGAGGCCCGCGTACTGCATAAACAAAAAAAAAGAATTAGTTTTAAGATATCACACTTCCCTGTTTTTTTTTTTTCCCTCCTCAGTCAGCTCTGCTAGATCTTCTTCTTTTCACCTATAAGCACTGGAGTGCCTCAGAGGTTTGTTTGTCTTGACACATTTGTCTTCTGCATTTATACTCTCCCTAAATGATCTCATTCAGTCCCTTGGATTTAATTTAAATGCCATCTCCAAATGAGCTAATTACCAGATTTACATTTCTCCCTTGATCTCTACACTCAAAGATCTAACAGTGCACTTGACGTCTTCATTTGAATGCTCTAAGTCAGGGATCCCCAACCCTCGGGCAGTGGACCGGTACCAGTCCGCCACCTGTTAGGAACCAGGCCTCACAGCAGGAGGTGAGTGGCGGACGAGCAAGTGAAGCTTCCTCTGCCGCTCCCCATCGCTCCCCATCGCTCACATTACCGCCTGAACCATCCCCCCACCCCCCACCCCTGTCCCTGGCAAAATTGTCTTCCATGAAACCAGTCCCTGGTGCCAAAAGGTTGGGGACCGCTGCTCTAAGTGGCAAGGTAGCCTTAACACATCCAAAACAACTCTTTATTTTACTATATAAGCTAAGCCTGCTTTACTCCTAGTGTTCTTCATTTTGGTGACTGGCACCATAGGAGTCACATTTGCTTCTTTTCCTTACTGCAGATGCAGTCCGTCAGCAAGTTCTGTCAGCCTGACATTCAACATGACCTTCATTGCTATCATCCTTGTCTAAGCAACTGTCATCTCTCTGAATTACTTTGACACGCTCTCATCTGACCATTCTGCCTTCTCTCTTGTCCTCTCATCCTCTGACCCCCACCCCACCACAGTCCAGTCTCACATAACAACCAGCGTGATCTTTTAAAAATGTAAAACCAGATCATGTCGTTCGCATGCTCAGACCCTCCAAAGTCTTCCTATCCCTCTTGGAATAAAATTCAAACTTCCTTCCATGACTACATTTTTTGGGCCTCTGCCTTTCTCTCTGACCTTATCTTCTGTTACCCTCTCCCTTGTTTGCTTAGGCTGGCCTTTCTGTTTAACAGGTTGAAGTTTGTCTTCTGTTGCATAGAGAAGATTAGGCATTTCTTTTTATAACAAAGTACCTTGCTGCATTTCTGACAGGTTTATATGTGAACTAGAGGTAACGAAATAAATAAGGAAAAGGCTTTTTACAGGTGGCGATTTATGGTTTCAAAGCTTTGTCACTGAATTTGGTTGGAAAAGAACCCTACATTCTTTTCTTTGACCAGTTATTTTCTTGGTTACCCCCACCAGATTTTTTTGATTCTTAGCCAAGGAGCATGAGATCATCTTCAGGAAACACTTATTCTTTTTTTTGGATTAGCTCCTTTGGCCATCTTTCAGCAAAGAAAATGTGAATTTTAAGGCAGTATTGTTATATTTGGGAGGTTCCAGGCAGAGCATAATGAACAAATTTACACTTCAGCTAATTTTTATATGTCATTTATCATAAAAGAAAGATTCTCAAATTTCAGATTTTAAAGGGAATTTAGATCTCATCTAGTTAAGCTTTCCTAGTTTGTAGAGGAGGAATTTGAAGCATTATATCCTATGGAATATCTACATATACCCTCTGAAATGTTTACATTACATTAAATCCTTGGGCAAGGAATTATTATCCCATTTTACATATTAAAAAAGTGAAACTCAGAGAAGCTATTTGCTGAAGGTCACATAGCTGTAAGAGGTTCAGCTGAGAATGGAACTCATATCTGACATGAAATACATACCATTTTTCTTACGTTATGTTGCCTCCCAAGGAGGAGTTGTAAGCTGTTAGAAAAGCAAATTCATATTATTCGTTCCTGCTCTATATGGACTTTAAAAGTTATGATCTTTATTTTTATTGTAAAAATCAGTCTTCAGTTTTGTACATGAAATGTTTTAAAATTGCTTGAGCTTTTGAAATATTTTACAATATGCATTTGATACATTTTACAATGTATTAATTTTGTAATCAGAAAAAAATTAAGATAGTAAAAATAAAAGTGATAAGTGCATATTAGAGACAATTTAAAAATTAGAGGGGAAAAAAACACTTAAAGGACTGTTGCCCCTCACAACTATTGTTAGCATTCTGGTGTATTTATGTCTTATCTGTCTTCAATTTATTAATTTTCTTTTTCTATAGCTGTGTTCCATGTGCATGCTATTTTTAAAGCAATGTAGAGTGATAAGTTTTTAAAAACTGATGAGTTTTATTGTTATACTTGTTTCCTCCTTTACTTTTCAGATAACATATTTACCATGTAGGCTTATTTTTTCTTACTGATTTCTCATTGCGGCTTGTGACCTAAAACAAATTGAAATAAGAAATTCTTCTGGAAAAAATATTAAATATTCTAATATAAATGGTTTAGGAGAGTGAAGCTGTATTGTGATAAGCACAACGACAAACATTTGAAGGTCTTATCTAGAATAGTAGAAAGCCCCAAAATAATAAGCATGTAGGTCCAGTAACATTGGAGCAAAGTATTAACAGTAGGAGCAAAGTATTAAAAGCATATATATATACTGTTTTTTAATAAGACCTTTTCTTGACACATTGCAAATGGCATGTTATTGGAATGCATCCTTATTCTGTTTCAGAACTATTAATTTTTGAGATTTTTTGTATTAAAGTTTAGGACGTTATCAGAAATTTTTCTTGAAAATTATTTCCGTTGGACATTTTTAATAGGGGGAGAGCAGGTAGACAGATTTTATACATAAAGCAGGTTTTGACTTTTCCAACCTGCAGAACACTTTGACATTTATTTTATTTTTAGAGCCAAAATCTACAGTTTCCTAGTATGTATTTTTCAGCTATTTTTATTGTCACAATGATACACAGCTAAAGAGGGATCAGGATATAAGAAG
Source organism: Aethalodelphis obliquidens (assembly GCF_003676395.1). NCBI lineage: Eukaryota > Metazoa > Chordata > Mammalia > Artiodactyla > Delphinidae > Aethalodelphis > Aethalodelphis obliquidens. The sequence goes on from NW_020837951.1 coordinate 13,819,757, forward strand.
ATCTGCGAAGAAACCAGTACCTTAAGTGTTTATCAACGTATGAGGATATACTACTTTGTTACATATATGAAATACATCATTAACACTATCAGGCCTTAACAAATTATATGATTAAAAGTGATATTTACATGCAAATTTGATTTAATTCAGAGTTAAGTGTTCATATAATAAACTTAAAAAAATGTCTTTCTGAATAAGTTCATGAAGTTTCAAGGAACTTTGCTGTAATCACATAAGAATTGAGATTTGAGATGTATGTTAATAATTTTCATTCTTTTGGTTTTTCAAATCTTGTTCCAGTTGTCAGACCATTTTATTCCACAGCCTCATTCTTGCTCCCCTTTTTTGTAAATATTTCACTGGTAAGGAAAAGAAATCAAATAAAATTACTTATGATACTTTTGCACTGAACTATATTTAGCTTATCATGTAAAAATTTCATTGTCTTCCTAGATCTCTTTGTAGAGTTTACTCATTTATTTCTGTAATAGGAGTTCTGAGTGTCCCTTTGAATCTTTGTAGAGTGTAAATTACTCTACACATTTTTGTTTCCTGTTTGCAGATGTTATGCTGCTTCAGTACCTGTAGAATGTCCTTACTAGTAGGGAACCAAAGGAGTATTATTAAGAAACACATAACTTTGCTTGCCTCCTTCCTTTTCATTTTCTTTATTAATTGTTTTCATTTTTATTTTGAATTTTTAAATATAAAACCATATGGAGAGGGACTTCCCTGGTGGTCCAGTGGTTAAGACTTTGCCTTCCAATGCAGGGGGTGGTGTGTTGTTTTGATCCCTGGTTGGGGAGCTAAGATCTCATATGGCTTAGGGCCAAAAAACCAAAAACATAAAAAACAGAAGCAATATTTTAACAAATTCAATAAAGACTTTAAAAATGGCCCACATCAAAAAAAAAAATCTTAAAAAAATATGGAGAATAATATAACAAAAATTAATAAATATTAACACTTTGGTATTTTGCTTAATATTTATACATATTTGTAGTTATATATTTGAAATAGAAAATTTGAAATAGAGCTGGAATTCTTCCTCTTTGTTTTCTTCCGTGCTCTCAGTTTTCTCCCTCCCTCTACAAACAGCATATAACTTGCCTATACCCTCTTAGTCTGGATTTAATTTTTACTGCATATGTATGTATCCATCTGCCTAGAGTATTATGTATCCATTTGCTTAGTATTGTTTAGTGTGGTTTTTAAAATTTTTATTTCAGCCAATCAATTTTTACAAAATAAGTAAGCACTCTCCTTCTTTATGTATCATTCTACAATTTGCTTTTTTCAACCAACGTTGTTTTTAGGATTTATGTGTGTTCATACATATGGTGTAGTTCACTAATTTAACTACAGTATCCCAACTATTAAAATAATACAATTTATCTATTCTTCTTTTAATAGGTCTTTAGGTTGTTTTTATTTTTTCTTTGCAAATTGTTGGCCTGCTTTTGGTGTGTAGTCAGTCAGTCAACAAGGGTTTATTGCGACTCTAGTCATGTACCTAGACTTTCCCTACAGAGTTTACAATCCAGTAGGGGACACAGAACTGATATGCCTGTTTAGTATAGAAATAAGATGGGGTAGAAACTGAACTCTGTGCAATCTCTGTTGGATAACTTTTTCTGGTTAACTCTTAAGGTTTTTTGGTTGCAGGTATGATTTATTTAAAGTTACTGTGCTTTCAGAGTAAATCTTTAACTTCTTGAAATGATTTGCTTCTTTTAGGTGCTTGTTTAAATTGCCAGGATAATAGCAGAGGGGATCATTGTGAAGAATGCAAAGAAGGATTTTATCAGAGTCCTGATGCCACTAAAGAATGTCTTCGCTGCCCTTGTTCAGCAGTGACATCTACAGGCAGTTGTATCATAAGTAAGGCCTTTCCCTAAATCTTCATTTTTAGAGGAAAAATCAGTGAATCAATTATCAATAGGTAGAAAGTGTGTTGATAAAGTTCTAGATGCTGTAGGTGAAAGGGAGTTATAAAAACAGTATAGGTTTTCCTTTCTAGGAATTTGCATCAAATCCAAATACATATGTGAAATGAGACATGAGGGAGGGATGAGGAAGTTTTTGTTAAAAGTGTATTTTGTTCCATCTGACATGACTAAAGAGGAAGGAATAAAAAAATTTTGAGTGCCTATCCATCTCAATTACTCAGAGTCTTTATGTAAGCACACTTCTTTCCTTCTCTACCTAAATAGATTTTCTGGGTGGCCCTATCATTCTCACAACAAACTGGACAATTAATAAATAAGGTGTAAATTATTAGTTTGAATTCCACGTGTTTCTTAAGTTTGAGAGGAGATAGTAGGCAGGGTGTGTAAACTGTTTTGGTGGGGGGACTAGTAGTAGTTTTGCATTTTCAATTGTAGCTTGAAATTTTACTAAATTATTTTGATGTTCTCTGTCAGAACTTGGTGAATTGGAACCTGAATGTGTCCGGTGTAAAGATGGTTACATGGGCCAGAACTGCAATGAATGTGACAATGGCTATTACAATTCTGACAGCATCTGTATGGAGTGCCAGTGTCATGGCCACGTGGACCCAGTTAAAACTCCAAAGATTTGTAAGCCTGAGAGTGGTGAGTGCATCGACTGCCTCCATAACACCACTGGGTTTTGGTGTGAGAACTGCCTAGAAGGTTATGTTCAAGACCTCGAGGGAAATTGCATCAAGAAAGGTAAAACTTCACCTAAGGTTGTAAATTTAATATTTAAACCTAGCAGTGAAAATTTCAGGACAGCTACTTTTAGCTTTGTAAAAGCTTCCAATCCTACCAGAGAAGTTTTCTGGAAATAGATTTTGATAGATATTTGCCTAAAGAGATTTCCTTCTATTCCTGTTGCTCTCCTGAGACTCCAGAGTCAACTCTAGAAATCTGAGGACCAAGACAAAGTCATTGCAGTGTTCTCACATTTTCTCTTCATCTGTTTTTTAAAAAATATTTTAAAAGTCCTGTCATTTCTTTTATCCTTTGCTTCCTGTATTCTCATCACTTCCAGTGATCATCAAAGGTCTTTTTAAGTAGAAACCTATATCTGGTTAGAAGTTCCAGCTGAGAAACAAGGGTTTATTCTAACTTCTGTCCTAACTTTGGGCTTAAGTTTTCCCAGGTGTGATGGAGGAAACAGTAAAAATATTCCTCAATTTTTAAAAGAGAAAGTTATTTATATGGCAAAATGTTTCTTTCAGGGAAGTTCAGTAAGGGTTTAGATGAAAATTAATGATTAGAAATTTAGGATGAATTAGGGATATTCAGGCTTTATTAGGTCATAGAGATTAGGCCATGCTCTTCTATAAACCATTCTTTGATATTCTGACAGATGCTGAATACTGGGTTGATAGGCAGTTGGTCTGTGGCAAGGGTTATCCTTCTGCCATTTTCTTGATATCCTTATTCTGCTGTTATCAAGGCTAAAAAGCTGAGATTGAACCCTATCATTAGCCTGGAGGTCCTGTCACTCAGTTCTCTTTCCCACTAGAGGCATACCTTGTCCATACTTAGCTGACAGGACTGGGATGATTTTTCTTATTAGTTATTAGGAAATGTAAAACATGCCTCTTTTTAGGATAGATTGATGTGTCTGACTTTAGTGAATTGTAATGATAATAGTAATCATTTTGTTGAGTGCCTACTATGTGCCAAGCACTGTAAACATTAAATGTGATAATGTCATATAGTACATTATCTAATTTAATCCTTCCCAAGAACTCTGCAAAGTAGATATCATTATTCCCATTTTATTGATGAGGAACCTCAGTTTTAAAAAGATTAACTGACTTATTTATTGCCACATGGTTCTACTTGATTCCAAAGCTTTTGGTATTTCTACTGAGCTATGCTGCATTAAAAGTACAAAGTATAGTACCTTAGTTATAAAATAGCTATAACATACATAAAGGAAGAATCACTACGCTTGCGATGGCTGTTTTCTGTCTTGGCTGATATCAACTTTGGATATTTAAAATGTGTTTTTCAGAAGTAACTAGAAATACAATTTTTCCTATTTTGTTTTTGCCTCCATTGAAGAGAATTTTACCTTTATGAAATGCCATCAGACATGTTGAACTTAGTTCAAATGATTATTATCTAAATCACTTTTAACCAAGTGATTTAGAAGTCTCTAGTGACATATTTACTACCTTTTTAGGAATTTGTATGAATCTATTCAAGAGTACAGAAGGTTGGAAAACTCCAACATTAGAATTTTCCCAAAGATTTTAGCATAGATATTATACACTTTGGATAACAGCCATGGATGTAATAATCTAGCTTTCTAGACCCTGATTCTTTTCATGATATTTCTTAAAAAGTTATTTTTAACTTGCATTACCGTAAAGCAGTGTATCATGTCAGCATCCCATATCAACTTCCACTCCCATGTGTATTTCTTTTATGGTTTCTTAAAACAAGATATTTTGTCTTTTACATTTCATTCTCTGTTTTTATTTTCAGAAGTTATTGTTCCAACACCTGAAGGTTCTACCATTTTGGTTTCCAATGCCTCTTTGACCACATCAGTGCCCACCCCTGTTATAAATAGTACATTTACCCCTACAGCCCTGCAGACTATCTTTTCAGTAAGCTCTGCTGAAAATAGCACATCAGCTTTAGCTGATGTATCATGGACCCAGTTTAACATCATCATTTTGACAGTCATCATCATCGTGGTGGTGCTGCTGATGGGTTTCGTGGGGGCCGTATATATGTACCGGGAGTACCAAAACCGGAAACTCAACGCCCCCTTTTGGACCATTGAGCTGAAAGAAGACAATATCAGTTTCAGCAGCTACCATGACAGCATTCCCAATGCAGATGTGTCAGGATTGTTGGAAGATGATGGCAATGAAGTGGCTCCCAATGGGCAACTGACCCTGACGACACCAATACATAACTATAAAGCCTAAGGAGCTAGAGCTGTTCTCCTGGATTGTGAGACCACAGTGCTTACTAAAACAGCATCAGCGCCTGGGCCGAACAAAGCCTGGGTAGAGTCACTGAGATGAGAAAGCAAAGGCATATAGTGCATCTGAAATTTTCAGGTACAAATTTATAATGTACTTAGCCTATTACTCTTAGATTTCCCATGAAGATCTGAAGCAGTCACTGACAATAAGGACTTGAAGTAAAGTCTATTTTTGTACCAAACCACATGGGAGTATAGAAAGGCGGAACCGCAGAGTGCAGCCCAAATCCACTTTGACCTCCAAACAGACTTCTGGGGAAGTGTTTATCAGACCAGCGGAAACAGGATGATGGATGTGGAGGGGGAAAGGACTGCCAGAGGACTTCATCTCCATTCCCGAAACACATTTTTTTAAAGGAGGGGTCAGGGGTGATATTCATTGAGGAAAAGCTGATGTTTGGGCTGTATCACAATAAACAACCTTGATTATTTCCAGAATAGGGGCAGAAAAGTCCCAAGAAGATCTTTAGAAGGGTTTGATTTTTCCTTCCAGAATTCTTGCTCAATGATAAGATTAAAGCACAGGATAAGCTTCTAATGGTAGAGAGAGGGAGGCAACATCTGGGAGCAGGAAGCTGATGGTCCCTCCTTGGGGTCTCAGTATAAATGATAAATTGTCTAAAAATAAGGAATATTCCTGCCTCTAGAGAAATAAGGTGTATATAGTTAATGTAGAATATCTGGGCAGCATTGTATTTGTATCTATTTGTAAAAAAAAATCATGTCATATTTTATCATCTAGAATTTATTTGTACAGCAGTTAATGGAGTTGTAAAAAGAAAATATGGGGTTAAAATACTGTAAAATAGATGGCAATATTGCTAGAGCTGGGACTCTGGTGAGCACCAGTCATTTTTAGTCCCTCTTTGGACACTGTTGAAATTCATAAGAGGTTGGATGTTTCTAATTTTTCTTTCCCTTTTCAATCTAAAAGTAGAGTTCTATGGTCTTGGCTTCCTATAGATTCAAGCAATAGATTTTGCAGACAGCGTTTGTTAAGCTGGGACACAGGCTGCACTCTCCAAACTACTCACCTGATTAGACATTAGCCTCTATATATTTTACATAGATTAATGTAGAATATATTCTCATTAAAGAATTTTTTTAAATGTAAAACATAGTCTTCCAAAGGAATTAGAAATATTTTAGTTCCAAAAGAAAAGCCATCATTATTACTTGGGATCCCCTGTGAAATATCATGCCTGTGAAATATTTATATTCTCCCCCCACCCCAAAATACTTCCTACATTTGAACGTAGCCTGTCACTCACATGCCATGAGGTGTGTACCATCTCTCTGCAGTGCTACAGTTCTTGTATCTTCTTGTCTGGTTAGAGGGTAGCTCTGTAATTGAGTGGCTATAGTTGGTCCTTGCTTTTAGATGCAGTTTTTTCTTAGAGGCTATCTCTACCTTTGCTCTCATCTAATTATGATATTGACAGATTGTAGATTAAGCAAGCCAGGAAAGCAGCCAGAAGTCAAATATAGATATTTATTAGGAAGGAGAGCAAACTGTCAAGTGGTTAGGAAAAAAAAACAAAGATTAGACCTCGGAAATCCAAGTTGGTAACTCTGCCTAACTTCCCCCGAGAAGAACCTGGAATGTGGTCACGTCCCTCTGTAGTTGTTCTCAGGGTTTGGAGATGATGCTCTGGAGGATGCACAGGCAGGTAATCTACTTCTATTAACCTTAGGTGCTCCGAATACTTGGCCATGGTTCGTGAAAGTAGAGATTATATTACATTAAAATTAGTTACTATTTCTTTAGCCCTTTGCAGTTTGCAAAGCGTCTTTCTATATATGTGTCCTTTGTTCCTCACCATAGGCCCCTGAGGAATAATTGTTGTTCCCATTTTATAGGTGAGGTTAAATGTCTTGTTCAAAGCTATATAATATGTCATTATTAGGCTTGGAATCAGGACTCCTAACTCTGAAGCACATGTTCTTTCAACCATATGCTTGTGCAGAAATTGCCCAGCCATGAACACAAGAAGGCTGGGAGGAAGAGCCCATCTGTGAACGTTTCTAATTTTTCTAAGTACGAGGTACAATCCAGGGCCATACAGCCATGAAGGACTTTGTGGAAAGAACACAGGAGGATTACTCTCTGAAGCCAGTATTGGTGATAAGAAAATTAAAATACCAGTTTGTGCTTCATTAAAGTGAACTAATCCTTCCAAGCAGGGAAAGGAAACCTGATTTCCCCAGCAGCTGCCACATACGCGTGTATAGACTGTGCAGTGCATAGTTCCAAGGAATTGTGTAAAGTGACATACCTGCCTTTCCCCCAGATGACTACCTCCTCAAGCCAGGGATTGAGGATGGTGAGAAATAAGCGTTTGTTAAACAGAAGTTAACCGAATAGAGAAAGAAAGAGTTTGTTGGCGTCTAAGAGCCAAAGCCAAATAGTCTGGATTCTGGCCATGTAGAGATTCCATGAAACACACTTTAAAAGATATTGCAAAAACTGAACCACAAAGAATGTTTACCTTTGAATATTTATGAACAGTTCCTAGGTCATGTTCTCAATTTGTCCTGATGGAAAAAATTAAGGTCTTAAAATCTGTTTTAAATAATATTCTTTAGTGTCCCATGCTTCTGCTGGTGGAAATAATTTTGCTCTAAAATGAAATCAATCATGAAGTGATCTACCACCAAAATCAGGCTAGGAAACCAGTATGGAATGCATTGTACAATAGTCATTTCTCTAAAGGCATGATCCCCATGAACTATGGCATTTAGCACCAGGATCCCATACGTCCTTTAGAAAGACTAATATTGGAAGAATTTTTGTCTAAGGATTAGGAATGCGTTTATTTTCAAATGAGATAAGACTAGTATGAATCTTATTGATGAATGACAGATATTGCTATTAAGTGATACTTTTATCTTCATTAATTCATTTTAGTAAGCCCTTCCGCATTTCTGACAGATGCCCTCGGTAGTGTTGCTAAGTATGTCTGTCCTCCCTTACTTTCCCCTCCCTCCCTCCCTCCCTCCATCCTCTACCTCCCAGAGGTCTCTTCTAATGGAATTTCTCCAGTTATAGAGAAAAATGATAATAAAAACTAAACCTCATTTATACTAAGGTCCTATGGATCTAGTGTGTTACTCTTAGGGATACCTGGATTTTAAGAGAGGAGAACAGAGCGGACGTGGAATGGGAGGAGAGAGATGTGGGGGCAGAGGATTTGTGGAAGCATCAAATTATATGTCTACTCTCTAGCCCCAATATTCCCAGAAAATTGACCATTAAAGCAATACTCACTGACCCACTAGTTCATTTTGGTCAGCTGAGTGCCTTGAGGACACTTAGTCCTTCTTGTGCTATTCTGGAGCCAGAGAGCTGAAGCAACAGTACTGCTTCCCGACAGTCTCAGTTTGGACTGGGTCATTAAATCATTCACCTTGGACCTGTATTTTCTGTAGCGCATATGGTGAACATAGCACCACTTATCATGAACATTCCCAGGTTCTTATATTTTGAGGTATGTGGGAAGGAGTTGAATTTATATATCTCACGGAAAGCTCTCTGACAGAAATGTCAGAGAAGTAAAAAGCAACCCAGTGTAATCTGTTAGAGCAAAGAAAGCATTTCTGGCCTCATCCACGAAGAACCTTTGGTCTATTATGATCATCTTCATAGGAATTTGGAAGCTAAAATGAGTTTGGTGTGTGCAGGGGAGTAACGGAAGGTTAATGCAAGCTTTCCCTTCAGCCCCGAGCCAGTGATTATGCCAAGGGGAGAAGCAGGAAGAACACACTGATTCATCGGAAGAAGTCAAATGACATCACATGGACTAGAACAGTTCTGGATCATCACAGTGTCAGTGGTTGAATGATGCTTTTTCAAAGGCCATTGGGAACCTTTCTTACTTATCATGCATATGCAGTAACTGAACCAGCAGCCCCAGAACGTGAGCCCAGGCTTTAGGTCTGCACTAGTCCAAGAGCTAACTGATTTACAGTGACGTTTTCATGCTAGGCACAAGCACTCTGTACTACGTTAAATTTCAGCCCAAGCAATTGGGGAGTATTTCTGAAACATTAAACTTGTATTTATGTCGCTAAAATTCTAACACAAATTTTAAAAACATGTCTCATGCGTATGCTGTACTAGGCTTCATGATGCATTTCTAAATTTGTGTATGATTTGAATATATGAAAGAATTTATACAAGAGTATTATTTAAAATTATTAAAAAATAAATGTATATAATTTGTACCTATTGTAGATTTGTTGTTTTACTTTTTTATGTGGTCAGAGTTTTTGGAAGTCTTTTAATATATGTCACAGATCACTTATTTTCAAACCACTTCATGAAAGTCTTTGAACCCTTCATTTACTGACCATGCTTTCTGTTTTAGGAAGTTCCTTTAAAGAATGTTTTCCACTTAGGAAAAGAAATGCCACACGAAGATTTCCCCCTCTCAGAACAAAACAAAACACCCTGAGAAAAAAGCATATATTAACATATATTCTTGTTTGTGCTTTTACTTGTCTCCAGTGAGATCCATTGGGTTTTCCATGAAAATATTACAGAAAAAACTTGCTCCTTTTGGATTTCTTTTTCATGCATGTAAAAAATGTCCTTCCTTTAGAATATGAAGGGAACCATGTTCTATGTGTTTGTTAGATAACCTGTAATGAGAGTGCTTTTTTTTTACTCTTTTGAGGTACCCTTGGAGATCCTCTATTTTGACAAAGCTCAAAGGATGCCATCTAGAAATCCAAGGGGTACCCTGAAAAAGAAGAAAAAATAAGTCAGGCCTTTGTTTGTCCTGAGAGCTTTATAAACTTCAGTTGGTTTATTCAGCTTCAGCTGGTTGATATTTGAACTTTAAAATCCTGTTTTTGGGGCTTCCTTGGTGGCGCAGTGGTTGAGAGTCCGCCTGCCGATGCAGGGGACACGGGTTCGAACCCTGGCCCGGGAGGATCCAGCATGCCGCGGAGCAACTAAGCCCGCGAGCCACAACTACTGAGCCCGTGTGCTACAACTAACTGAGCCTGTGCTCTAGAGCCCGTGCTCCGCAACAAGAGAAGCCACCTCAGGGAGAAGCCCGTGCACCGCAAGAGTAGCCCCCGCTCTCCGCAGCTAGAGAAAGCCTGCGCACAGCAACGAAGACCCAATGCAGCCAAAAATAAATAAATAAAATAAATAAATTTAAAAAAAAGAATACACGTGTTGTGTGTTGAACACTGAACTTCAGACAGTTGCAGAGAAAGCAGGCAAAATGTTTTCTTTGTATGTAATAAGAATAGGTTTGGGTAATGAAGTGTTTGGGAGGAGATCTTCTTTTGTGGTTTCCTTTGTGTTGTCGGACCAGTTGCTAAAGTCCTGTAATGTCAATAGGTTTTTCTTAATCTCTGCTCCAAATAAGGAAGAGTCTTAGCCCCTCCTTATGCTCACTACCATTCTAACCCAACTGTATAAACTCATGTATAATTTCCTATATATGTCAGGTTATATGATGTCTTTCTCCCTTTGCTGGTACTGTTTCTTCTATCTATAACATCCTTGAGAATGTTTATTCATTCTTTGCAAACCCTTGATAAAAGAAGGTTGATAAGTCCTTAATTTATATCTCCATTTGCCTAATGAAGACCTCTCTTATTGCACATATTTTATTACAAATACTTGTTATATTATGTCTTCCTCAGTAGACTGCATTCCTTGAAGCCAGGAGCATTTCCTCTTCTGTCTCTTGTGTCTGGCACAATGCTGGCATGTTATGGGTACTCAGTAAATGGTGGTTTAAAACAAAAAGTATTTGACAGATACAACAGTTGGTCTGTGAACTTATTTGGTGAGGTATTATAAGAAATTTTATATTCAGTGGGTAAGACAGTGTTTCTATTTAATAGAGATGTCAGCATACAGGGTTCAGAGGGTCTGAGAAACTCTTGAGATTGTATGCTTACTTGTGAATATAAACAATTTGTGTGTGTTTTTTTTTCCTGGAGAAAAGGTCCATACCCTTAATCACAGCATCTAAAGGATCTATGATCCCGAAAGGATTAACAGCTATTAGGATGGGGATTACTTTATGTATTTCAGCAATAATCCCCTCCCCCACTGAATGTAAATTGGTACAGCCTTGATGCAAGGAATCCACTTCTGGGAATCTCTCATAAGGAAATGACCTGAAAAGCAGAGACTTCTGTGCCCCACCCCCCAATTTTTTTTTCCCCCAGAGTCGTGTATAAAATTCAAAAAAATGGAGACAAACTCTAGATGTTCAACAACAGAGACATGGCTTAGTGCACACACCTGCTGAATTAACATATTGTCATTAATAATAAGGAAAAAGGGGGTCTTCTCTCGTGGTGCAGTGGTTAAGAATCCGCATGCCAATGCAGGGGACGTGGGTTTGATCCCTGGTCTGGGAAGATCCCACATGCTGGGGAGCAGTTAAGCCCGTGCGCCACAACTACTGAGCCTGAGCTCCAGAGCCTGTGAGCCACAACTACTGAAGCCCGCGTGCCTAGAGCCCATGCTCTGCAACAAGAGAAGCCACCGCAATGAGAAGCCCGTGCACCGCAACGAAGAGTAGCTCCCGCCTGCTGCAACTAGAGAAAGCCTGCATGCAGCAACAAAGACCCAACACAGCCAAAAATAAACAAATAAATAAATAATTTTATTTAAAAAAAAAAGACTAAGGAAGAATGATTAAAAACAATAAAATTAAGTGAAAAATATAGAATATTTTGAAAATGTGCATGCAATTCTACTTCTGGTATATAGTTTAGAGAAGCTCTTATGTATGTGTATCAGGACCCGCGTTTCAAACTCTTCATTGCAGTATCATTTGTTATAGCAAAATAACTGGAAATATCCCAACTGTTTGTCAGTAGAAGAATGGATAAATTGTGGTCTATCCATATACTTTGAAGAGAATTTTATACAGTAGTTGAAAATGAATGAATGAAGTACAGCTATATACATCATGGATGAGTCTCAAAACATAATGTCAAGCAAAAAAAGCTAGTCATAGAATATATACAGTATAATTTCTTTTATATAATGGCCAAAAATGGGAAATGGAATATGTTGTTTAAAAATACATCATGTGTTGGGCTTCCCTGGTGGCGCAGTGGTTGAGAGTCTGCCTGCCAATGCAGGGGACACAGGTTCGTGCCCCGGTCTGGGAGAATCCCACATGCCGCGGAGCGGCTGGGCCCGTGAGCCATGGCCGCTGGGCCTGCGCCTACGGAGCCTGTGCTCCGCGGCGGGAGGGGCCACAGCAGTGAGAGGCCCACGTACCGCAAAAAAAAAAAAAAAAAAAAAAAGAAAGAAAGCAAATCCACTACATTTTATTTCATAATACTAAAAGAATAAATTCATCAGGAGGGTATAAAAAACCTAAATATTTATGCACTTAAGAACAGAGCTTCAGCACACATGAAGCAAAACTGATAGTACTGAAAAGAGAAACAGGCAAAAGCACAATTACAGTTGGAGACTGCAACCCTTCTCTCAATAACATATAGAACAAGTAGACAGAAGAGTAGTAAGGATACAGAGTACTTGTCACCAACTTGACCTAATTTACATGGAACACTCACTCAACAATAGCAGGATATACATTCCTTTCAACTGTACATGGAACATTTATCAAGAAAGACCATACACTGGGCCATAAAATAAGTCTTAAATTAAAAAATATTAAATCATACAAAATATGTTCTCTGCATGGAATTAAAAATTAGTAACAGACATATATCTGGAAAATTCTGTAATACTTAAAAACTAACATGCCTGTAAATAACACACGGGTCAAAGAAGAAATGAATAAAATAGAAAGTATTTTGAACTGAATGAAAATGAAAACACAACATTTCAAATTTGTGGGATGCAGCTGAAGCAGTGCTTAGTGGGAAGTTCAAAGCACTGTTTATATTAGAAAAGAAAGATCTCGAATCAGTGACCTAAGATTCTATCTTAAACTAGAAAAGGAAGAGAAAAATAAACCCCAAGTAAGCAGAAGATAAGAAAGAATAAAAATAAGGGCAAAAATAAATATAAAAGAAAACAAAAGAGAAGATCAATGAACTAGAAGTTGAGAAATTCAATAAAATTGATAAATTTCCAGCCAGAATGATCATGAAAAATTTTTTAAAAGACACAAAAAACCCAGTAATAAGGGGATGTCACTATAGATCCTACAGACATTAAAAGGATAATAAGAGGAGTTTATGCCAATAAATTTGATGACAGGTGAAATGTACAGATTCGTTGAAAGACACAGATTACCAAAGCTCACTCAAACAGATAACCTAAGGAAGCCTATAGCTATTAAAGACATTGAATTTATATTTAACAACCTTCCACAAAGGAAACTCCAGGCCTAGATAGCTTCGCTGGTGAATTCCATGAAACATAATATCAATTCCGCACAAACTTGGCCCGGAAAATTAAAAAGGAGATAATACTTCCCAATTCATTCTGTTAGACTAGCGTTACCCTGATGCCAAAACCAGACAAACATCACAAGAAAAGAAAAACTACAGACAGAACACAGACACAAATATTTCTAAGAAAACTTAAGCAAATTAAATACAGCAATATATAAAATATATTTAGTATATAATTTAATAATTATATATTATATATATATATATATAAAGATAGTATTTCACGACCAACTGGAATTTATTCCATGAATGCACAGTTGGTGTGATACTTGAAAATCAATGAAATTCACACAGACTGAAAAAAATCTTATGAGGACTATCTCAATAGATGCAGAAAAAGTATTTGACAAAATCCAACATTCATTCATGATAATAACATGATGATAAAGAAGAAGATGATGATGATGATACTCTCTACTATCAAATTATCTGTTCAGTTTGAGAGCTGGGACTGTATACATCTCTTTTTTTTTTTGCGGTACACGGGCCTCTCACTACTGTGGCCTCTCCCATTGCGGAGCACAGGCTCTGGATGCACAGGCTCAGCAGCCATGGCTCACGGGCCCAGCCGCTCCGCGGCATGTGGGATCCTCCCGGACCGGGGCACGAACCCGTGTCCCCTGCATCGGCAGGCGGACTCTCAACCACTGCGCCACCAGGGAAACCCCTGTATACATCTTTTAATGTATATATATACATTAAATGTATGTATATATATACATACATTTATATACATAATGTATATATATATAATATATACATACATTTATATATATAATGTATATATACACATTAATGTATATATAACCAAGCATGGCCCTGGTACCAAAAGGTGCTCAATAAATGTTAGTGAATGAATGAGTGATGGAATCTGCTGTACTGCAGGGTTTACACTGGTAAATACGGTAATGTACTGCAGGGTTTACACTGGTAAATACGGTAAAGGCATGTAAGAACTGCAGTTCGTAAGCTTTAAAGTAATGCAAGCCTAAACCAAAAACCAAATAGACTGTTATCTGGGGCAGCACCGAGTCATCTGTAAATAGGGACGTTTCTGAGTGGCACTGGGAACAAACAGCACAAAATTTCCTTCAGCGGAATGGTGCCGATGAAGCTCACTCCTATAGGGCAGAGACAGATCTCGCCCACAGACTGGACTGTATATCCTCAAACATTGTGGCCTGTGCTGACTGGGTAGGAGGCAAACTTAGTCTGATATTTGGATGCTTTTGTTGTCCTCCCCTTCCTGCCTTTATGTTCAATAGCTTGCAGAACAGGCTAAATCTCAGCTTTTTAATTCCCCCAAAACATTTTTAAAATGAGCCATTGTTATCTTTAATAACCATGGCCAGGGGATTATCCAGTTTCATTTGAAGAAGCTATTTTTGCCAAGAGAGGAGATTCTTCCAGACAAGGATAAAGACATTAATGGTTGTCTCTTAAGATTCTGTTTTAGTTGAGATAATAATTTGGGGGCAATTAAGCAAATTGTATAGACTCCAATGGGCCATTAATCTCCAAAGCAATTGTCTGAAATGGAGAGGCCTTTATATGCCGGAGCAAGGATCAGAGTTTGGTAACAGTTACATTTTGAATCTCCTTCAGTTAAAATGAAAAGGTAGCAGTGTTAACAGGTTATTGGTCCTGAGTAAAGAATGAACTTCATTTACTTATAATCTGTACCTCACCTTTTGTATTAAAAGACAGAGATCATTAAACCACTAAATAAAGGATAAAAGTACCAGTTTAGTATACCAAAGAGGAGATAGAAGTATACCAGCAAAGCTAGGCTAAGGCTACATTAGCAATTGGCACCTAATTTAGCTGAGTTTCCCAGCAAACAACAATATAGATTACTTAGCTTTTACTAATGAAAGGATGCATCCTGGAACATCAATAGAAAAGCTCTTTAACTGAGTTCTAAAACAATAGGTTGTAGTATAAAGAGTGTCAGCTTTGGAAGCAGAGAGGATTCCAGTGCAGGCTCCACACTGTAGTATCCTGGGCAAGATAACTGATGGCTCTTAATCCTACTGTCCTCACCTGTAGAAGGAATAATGATGCTGACCTCTTAAGGTCGCACTGAGGTTAAATGAAATCATATGTGAAGCACCCCAGCACATGCCACATTTATAATGAATGGTAGGTCCTTTCCTCTCTTCCTTTTATTTAGGAGGTCTTCAATAAATGCAGTGTTATTCTTTCTCTATTGAGCGGTACCGGGTGGCTTGTTTTCTGAGCAGAAAACCAACCCACAGCCCCGTATTGGAGGAAGGTCACTCCTAGGTTTTAGGTATGCTTGGAATGAAATGAGATACTTTTCTGAGTTTAATCGCTGCTGTTTCTGTGGTTCGGTAGGTGATCTAGGGCCAGGATGGCATCCACAGGAGGCTGAAGTAGGCAGCATGGCATCTTGAAGGCATCCCTGTGGTCCCACAGGGATTCACAGAGTTGCCATGTTGGCCTATGGGAAACGGATGGCAGGTGGGTATTGGGAAGTGAGAAGAGTACAAGCCTTGGTGTCTGCACATGTAGGCTGTAACCTTCGCTCTAAGTTTACAGAGTGAACTGGGACAGGCCATGGAACCCATCTGGGTCTCAGTATTTCCATTGGTACATCCAAGAGATTTAGTTAAATGGTCTCTTGAGTGCCTTTTTCACTCTTGTATTCTATTAGGTGGGGAAAAAAGAGTGTTTGGGATAAGATCATTAATTCTAATTAAGGTTTATAATTCACTCTATCACGAACATTTATTAAACACCTATTATCTGCCAGGCACTATGATAGACTTTAGGATATAGAATTAAAAGTGCCTGTTTTGGGCTTCCCTGGTGGCTCAGTGGTTGAGAGTCCGCCTGCTGATGCAGGGGACGCGGGTTCGTGCCCCAGTCCGGGAAGATCCCACATGCCGCGGAGCGGCTGGGCCCGTGAGCCATGGCCGCTGAGACTGCGCGTCCGGAGCCTGTGCTCCGCAACGGGAGAGGCCACAGCAGTGAGAGGCCCGCAGTACCGCAAAAAACCAAAAAACAAAAACCAAAAAAAGTACCTGTTTTCAAAAGAAGCCAGGCACAGAAAGTGTACATACTGTATGATGCCAGGTACCTGAAACTCTAGAAAAGGCAAATCTTTAATGATAGAAAGTAGATCATGGCTTCCTGAAGTGGAAGGGAGATTGATTGGGACTGGATCACATGGGAACTTTTTGGGGTGATGGAAATGTTTTATATCAATGCTAATACAGTTGCCACTAGCCTCATGTGGTTATTTAAATTTAAGATAAAAATTTTACAAATACTTAATGATATCACTTATATGTAGAATCTAAAAAATAATACAAATAAATCCATATACAAAACAGAAACAGAGTCTTAGTCTAGAGAGTCCTAGAAAACAGATTTATGGTTACCAAAGGGGAGAGGGATGGGGGAGGGACAAATTAGGAGTATGGGATTAACAGATTCAAAGTAAAATACATAAAATAGAGAAGCAAAAAGGATTTACTGTATAGCAGAGGGAATTATACCCAATATCTTGTAATAACCTATAACGGAATATAATCTGCAAAAAAACAAAGCAAAAAACGAATTACTATGTTGTACACCTGAAACTAACCCAATATTGTAAATCAACTATACTTCAAAAAAAGATAAAAACTGGGACTTCCGTGGCAGTCCAGTGGTTAAGACTGTGTGCTTCCACCGCAGGGGGCGTGGATTCCATCCCTGGTCAGGGAACTAAGATCCCACATACTACGAGGTGAGGCCCTCCCCCCGCCCCCAAAAAAGTTAAAAGACTTAAGTTCCTCATTCCCATAACCACAATTCCAGGGTTCAATAGCCACATGTGGCCAGTGGCTACCCTACTGGACAGTGCTAATTCAGAACACCTCCATCATCCCAGAAAGTTCTTTTGGAGAGCACTGTTCTATACCTTGGCTGTGGTGGTGG
The DNA here is from genome assembly GCF_003676395.1 of Aethalodelphis obliquidens. Taxonomy (NCBI): domain Eukaryota; kingdom Metazoa; phylum Chordata; class Mammalia; order Artiodactyla; family Delphinidae; genus Aethalodelphis; species Aethalodelphis obliquidens. The sequence goes on from NW_020837951.1 coordinate 13,837,100, forward strand.
TTACATGGGTGTACACATTTGTCAAAACACATCAGAATGTATACTTAAATTGGGTGCATTTTACTGCATATAAATTATATCTCAATAAAACGGATTTAAAATAAAGTCCTGTTCTCAGGGACCCCAGTCTAATAGAGGAGACAGGCAAGTTAATGGACAGTTACAGAGCTGTGTGAGTGCCATAAATAAGACCAGGGTGTTCTGCAAGTTCAGAGGTGGGGCAGCTATGTAGATTGTGGCCCAGGACATTCTCTTAAACTATGGTTGGGGAAACTCTGGGAATTAGGCAGAGAAGAGGAAGGAAAGGTATTCTAGACCCTTAAGAACCACTAGCACAGGGACATCCCTGGTGGTCCAGTGGCTGGGATTCCATGCTCCCAATGCAGGGGGCCCAGGTTCAATCCCTAGTCACAGAACTAGATACCACATGCCACAACTAAAGATCCCACACATGGCAACAAAGATCCCGCATGCCGTAACTAAGACCTGGTGCAGCCAAATAAATAAATATTAAAAAAAAAAAAAAAGAACCACTAGCACAAAGAGTTCCTTTGGGAGAGTTAGGAAGAGATGCCCCTGCTTTGGTATGGACTCAGCTTGGGAAGCAGAGCCCACAGCCTGGCAAGCAGAATATGGACTGGATTTCAAGCCTCCGCCCGTCCTTGGCTGGGTGTCCTCAACAGGGCACAACCTGTGCAGTGTACCTGGTGGCTTGCCACACAGAGGGGAAGGCATATGCAAAGGCAAAGAGCCTTTTACATTGATCCCTTTGAGGAAATAGGTGCTGTAGCCACCTCTTTGCGGTCCACCTTCGCTAGGTCCTGGTCTGTTCTTTTATTAGGAATTCACCACATTTAATCACTATTAAGACATCAAGATTCTTTTAACCTGCAAAATGTCCAGACAGTTGATTAGTTCAATTATCCTTCTTTGCCTACAGCTGTTGCTGTTTTACATATTCAAGTGTGCAGCTGGGAAGGGTGCTTGAAAGCTTTCCCTGGTAACTTAGGACAGTTTTCCCAGAAGTCTTTGACTCTTACAGCCAAGCCTCTGGGTTTAGCTGCATGGGGATCTGGCCATGGTACTCAGCAAGATCAATTCAGGCAGGGAGATCTCGATTTGGGACACCTTCTGGAAGTTTCCAAAAAAAAAAAAAAAATTCAGGAGCACCACCTTTTGGGAATTAGAAAACTGAGGTCCAAGTTTCTTTCTCTGTCACTAGCTTATTGTGTGACTTTGGGAAAATCAGTTCATGTCTCTTGAGAATCAGTTTCCTTATTCATAAAGGATAACAAACGTCTGAATTATGAGACAGCATCAAAGAAAGTGACATGGGCTTTGTAAATGGCGTTGCATCAAATAGCAATTTTATTATATTTCTGCTGGCGTTAAAAAGTGAGCAGCTGGGGCCCATATGGCATATACAGGTTTCTACCCTGCTTCTGCAGGGCATAGATCTTGCTTATAAAACACCTTCCCCCAACCTCTCAGTCAGAATGACTCATCTCTTTTCTTTGTGTCCCTAGAATCTTACACTTATTTTTCTTATACTAACAAAGTATTTCAAATGTTTTACTTTGATTTATAATTACTTATCTGCATTTTAACCAGCTGGTGACTGCAGGGATACTAGTAATTCAGTGAAAGGCAAATGGCATAATGATTAAGAGCCTGGGATTCAGAATAAAATTTGGGTTCAGCTCCCAGCTCCAACATTTAGCAGCTGGATGGTCAGGCAAATCCCTCTCCTCTCTAAGCCTCAGTTTTGTCAACTATAAAATTGGAGCATAATCAGTCCGTTTCAAATGGTTACTGTGAGGATTGAATGTAAGGTTTTAACATAGCGCCTGGCACACAGAAAGCACTCAGTACATGGTAACTGGTATCAGTTATTCATGGAATATCAGAGCTGAAGGGAGCCTCCATGTTTTTGTTTAATGTACTGAGTTTACAGGTAAGAAAAGAAGCTGAGAAAGTAGAATTGGCAGGTCTGAGATCATATGGTGTTGATGTGTATTACCCTCTTTAGCCTAATGATCTACATGCTCTTCCCTTGATATGGAGTATTTCTGTTTTCTTCCCATCTTGAGAAGTTAGGACTTGAGTTAATTTGGCAAACTGGCCTTGAGCTATGTGCACAGCCTGGGGTTAGATGCTGGTCCTAGAAGGCATCACTGGCTTAGTGACCAAGCACACTATGGGGAAGACAGTGGGTAACAACTGGGAACTGGTCAGGGACTGCTGGTGGTGAGGGTTGGCTGGGAAGAGTTCCTGTGAGCAAGGGGGCAGGTGACAAGCCAGAAATACTGCTGACCTTGGGACCAGACAGACCTGGGTCTGAATCTTGGCACACCTGTGTATTCAAAGGATGACTTGGCCAAAACTAGGACAATTTGGGCAACGAGAGAAATAATGATAGTAATGTATTTTAACTCACAAAATAAAGCAAATATCCACGAGTTCATACTGGTTTAAATAAACAACTGAATAAATGAGGGAGAAGAGAAAGCTCTTCCTTACAGTGGCATTCCAATTAATAAAGATAGAAGGAATGATGAAAACAGGACATTGTCAGCTGGCAAACAGCCCTGTGATAATTGTTTTGGGTGAGAATTATCAATGGGGGCTTCCCTTGTGGTGCAGTAGTTAAGGATCTGCCTGCCAATGCAAGGGACAGGGGTTTAAGCCCTGGTCTAGGAAGATCCCACGTGCTGGGGAACAACTAAGCCTGTGGGCTACGACTACTGAGCCTGCGCTCTAGAGCCTGCAAGCCACAACTACTGAGCCTGCGTGCCACAACTACTGAAGCCCGTGCGCCTAGAGCCCGTGCTCAGCAACAAGAGAAGCCAACGCAAAGAGAAGCTCGCACACCGCAAGGAAGAGTAGCCCCCGCTCACTGCAACTAGAGAAAGCCTGCGCGCAGCAATGAAGACCCAATGCAGCCAAAAAAAAAAAAAAAAATTATCAGTGGATGCTAAAATAAGTAGGTGAAAATTTGATGAAAAACAGGATATTTACATAGTTTCAAATATCAACACAAGATTTTTATTAATTATAAAAATAGTAATTTTACCATGGAGAATCTTGGCAGATACTACCTTACGCAAGAAAACAGTTAACAGCACCAATTAATGAGACATATTAACATCACCTGCCTCCTGGTACCTGAGAAAGGCACAGCATCACTTTTGTGGTACTTTTGCCAAAAGTGCACAACCTCAGTTTTATCACGAGGAAACACCACATGAACCCCCAAATAGGAACATTCTGTCAAATAACTGGCAAGAACTTTTCTGAAGTGTCAACATCATGAAAGGCATGGGCAGAGGAATTGCCACAGATTGGAGGGGGGTGAGGAGACATAACAGCTAAATGCAATGTCAAATCCTGGATTGGATCCTGAGCCAGAAAAATGGCATTAATGGGAAAATTGATTAAATTCTAAAATGTCTGTAGTGAATCGTATCCTTTCAATGTAATTTCTTATTTTTGACAATTGTGCTATGGTTATGTATTGGGTTGGCCAAAAAGTTCATTCGGGTTTTTCTGTAAGATGGCAGGGAAAAATCCGAACGAACTTTTTGGCCAACCCTAAAATGTTGGTAATTTAGGAAGCTGGGTGAAGGCTATACAAGGAAATCTTTGCACACTTTTGCAACTTTTTTCTAAGCCTGAAATTATTTCTAAACAAAAAGCTAAGGAAGAAAGAGAGAAAGAGAGAGAGAGAGAAAGGAAGGAAGGAAGTGTGGCCTTGGGCAAATCTCTTCCCCTCCCTGAGTCTTGTTTCCTGACCTGAAGCGCAGGGCAGTCATCCCAATCTACTTCACAGTGTTCTAAGGATAAAATGAAATAGTGCAAAGTAGCAGTGTGTATGTATTGATTCAAAAAGCTATTCTTGCCGTTAGTAATGGCAGCTTCTGTGTCTTGAGGGTTCTACCCTAATGAGAAACATCTGGCTGCAAGGGACTTCCTCCCAGCCATTCAATATGACCTTGCCCAAGGAAATAATAATGCCAGCTTTGTGGCTGGGTGGCTGTCGTCAGGGAGATGGCGCCAGATAGCCCAAACAGCTGGTGGTAGTGACGTCACCTCCAGGCTTGGCAGAAAGAAAGGCCATGGTGAGACAGAGACAGGGCAAAGGGCTTCATCCCTGACCATGAAAACAGGAAAACAACTTCCCAAATAGCCCATCTTTTGTGCAATTGATTCTATTTTCAGTTTCCTGGTTCACTAAAATGTTTAGCACACAAACCAGGAATATGGCCATTCACCGAATGGGCAATGGATTAATCATAAGGAGAATTCCTCCCCGGCTCTTCCTTCTTTATAGATTCCAAAGTATCTAATGTAACCAAGTGAGCTCAGCATTGTCTGTCCCATTTTACACAGGAAAAACCAAGGAGGAGCAAGGGGAAGAGACGCCAGGTCCCAGGATAAGTTGGAGGACTTTCCAAAGTCAGAATCCAGGCGCCCAGACTTCCAGTCCTGAAATTATATTGCCCACACTCAGATTCATCTCATGGCCACCTCGAAGCACATGCCCAAGGAGTAGAGTCTGGTGAACACATCCCTGAAATACCGTTGTCTGAGTGTAGACCTTACCTCTTAATCCTAAATTCTAAAGTGGAGAAAAACAAACAAATAGAGAAGACAGGCTTCCTGAAACAATTAGGGTTTTGGGGTTCAGAGGGACCTAGGCTCAAATTCCAGCTCTGCCACTTAGCAGCAGGGAGACCATAAATTATTTTTACCTCTTTCAGCCTCAGTCTTCTCATCTGTAAGAGAAATGGGGATAACAGTAACACCTATGCTGAGGGTGGTTGTGAGGGTTAGATGCGGTGGTGCCTGTGATATACCCGGTACGAGTGTCACGTAAGGAATGTCAAACTGTGCACATCCTCTTCCTTGTGTCCTTTCTCAAGAGCTTTCATCTGCTGGATGGAAAGTTAGTTCCTTCATCTGAGAAGTGATGATTTGTAACTCAGACTCCCTCACCAGAATAGAACTGGTTGTGCGTTAGTAGCTTTGAAATCAACACAAAGAAATCTGCTCCAGAGCTGTGAGGTCCGGAGACATCCATCCAGTCCCACCCTCTTATTTTACAGCTGCGGAAACTGAGACCCAGAGAAAAGGAGCAGTCTGGCAAAGATCAGAGAGAGTCAGTGGCAGAACCAGGGCAGGAATCCTGACACGCCAGCTTCCCTGCTTTTGGACACACTCATCTCACTGGTTGAACTTAGCATTGGCAAGGACTGTTGGGTCCAGGGATTCAGGGACTGCCCCTTCCCTGTGTGCCAGCTGGTTCCTGCCCACTGTCTTTCAAGCTGTTATTTTATTGCTGATTCTGGGGGTGGTTGAAGATCTGGGAATGGAAGAGGGACAGGTGCAGGACCATGAGCCTTGTAGCCTTCACTAAAGGTAGGTGTGTGTGTGTGTGTGTGTGTGTGTGTGTGTGTGTGTGTGTGTGTATGAGAGAGAGAGAGAGAGAGAGACAGAGATGGGATTACCATTGACTGAGCTACTAAATGTATCTTAGGTCATCTCTACATTGTCATAAAAACCTTGCAGGATAATATGCAAACTAGTATATATAGAATGGATAAACAACAAGGTCCTACTATATAGCACTGGGAACTATATTCAATATTCTGTAATAAACTTATGGAAAAGAATATGAAAAAAATATGTATATACATGTAACAATCACTTTGCTGTACAGCAGAAACTAACACAGCATTGTAAATCAATAATTCTTCAATAAAATGGATTAAAAAAAAACCTTGCAGGATAGGTATTAGCCCCATTTTCCAGATTGATTGAATCATTCACTCAACATATATATTTAAACACCTGCTGGGTGGCAGGCACAGTGCTAAGTATTGGGGATACAGCCGTAAACAATTCAGAACACAGTCTTTGCCCTCACCGAGCTTCCAGTCTACTGCAAAAGGGACACAGTTAAAATAATTATATACGGAAGTAAAGAACTGCAAAATGTGGTAAGCGCCACAGAGGAAAAATACTGATTGCTAAGAATACATTAAGGGCTTGATGTAGATTAGAGGATTAAAGAAGGCCTCTTTTGGAAAGAACGAGGAAACTGAGGCTGACGGAGGACAGGTACATCTACCCAGTCACTCATCTTTTCAAGTTATTTTCAGGCAGGACTGAGAACAGTCCTGACAGTCTGCAGAGAAAGGGTAGCAACACTGAGTTAAGAGAGGAAGGTCGATTTCACTGGCCAAGCTCTGCCAAATTATCTAGGTGTTTGGTGATTGCTATTTGCTTTAAGAAAGGCAGCCAGGGTTATGGAGAGAGCTCGGATATAGTTGGCTGGAACCACGGGTCTGGCTCCAGTTGACCGACTTATGGTACATGACCTTCGGTGAGGCTTTCCTCTCTCTTGGGCTCAGTTTACTGATCTCAGGTGCATTTGAGCCCTAACGGTAATAAAGGCTCACCAGGTGAGAGATTGGAGAGGGAGAGTCCCTGACCACTAGGCTCATAGGGATGAGCTTCTTCGTTTCAAACTAAGTGTGCAAATTACTGCTTGAGTCAGGATTCTGTAGGTAGGATTTTTCTAAAGCGAGGCAGCACCGGATTATCTGAGTTTCAACTCAAGGTGGAAGATTTTGGGATGCCCAGACCCTATGGTTCGGAGTCATTATTCTAGAAAAGTACAAACCTGGTTAGGTACTCTGCGGGTGCCAAGAGGTGCTGGATTCCCATCTCCCGCTTAAATTAACGGCCCAAGGCCGATTCAGCCCTCAACAAAGATGGCACCTGCCCTGGCCTCGGCCCGAGTGCCCTCACTAAAAATGGCATCCTGCCTCTCTTTCCTTAAGTCTTGCTGGCGCAAGTGCAGACCCCCCGCCCCCCTGCCATTAGTTAAGATGGCGCCCGCCCGCGCTGCCCGGCCGGGCCTCGGCTTCACAGCGCGCTCCTCGGTGACCCCGCCTCGTTTCCGTAGGAAGAAGCGCCGGGAAAGATGGCAGCGGCTGCGGTTTGAATTCCAGCGGCGCCGCCGGAGTCCCAACAAGACCTGGGTTGGAGGGGGCGGGGACCTCGGGAGCCGGGCGGGTCGCGACGGGGGGCAGGAGGGGGGGAGGGAAACCAGTGGCGACGCCGTCAGATACCAACGCCGCCACCTCCTCTGTGTCCATGATGGACTCGGTGTTGGAAGAGGACGTCACCCTCCCCGGGATACGCAGTGGCTGCAGGTGCGGCCTGGCCTTCGGGGGTTCGCGGTAACCAGGCCGGGGTTCCCGCTGATGGGAGTTTGCTCCATCCGAGACTTGGGGTTTGCTCTTTGGGTGTTTGAGGGTTCTGAACGTGGGCAGTATGTGGGATGGGTTTCTTGGGGGGGGAAATCTCTTTGGGGACCCGCCCACTGATACTGAGTGTAGGTTGTTGGGCGGTCCCGACCTGCCCCACGCCCGCCTCTAGCATTTCGGGACATACTTTGAAGAGGCGGTGCGGGACAGGTAAAGGGTTCTCTGAAAGGGTGGGAGATGGGGACCTCTTGGAGTGTGCAGTTAGTGGGGGCTAGTTGAGGGGCGGGGACCTTGAGGGTACTTGATGGTTCATGCTGGTTTGGGGGTTTGCTTTCATTATGGGGAGTGCACTTGGTCTGTCCAGGCTTTGCTTATGGGGTCACATAGTGGCCACCAAAACTCGGGCTATGGAGTGCAGCGGTTAGGAACCTTGGCTGGAGTTGAACAGAACTGGATTCAAATCCAGCCCTTTAAACTAACTAGCTGTATGACCTTGATAAAATGGTTTAATCTACTTTCCCATCTGTAAAAGGAGGCTGGCAGTAATATCCACCCAACAGAGTTGGGGTGAGGATCAAAAGAGAAGATGCCCACCCAGCAATTTGCTTGGCAGGAGTAGTGCCTGCCATATAATCAGTGCTTAAAAAATGATTCGGAGGACTTTCCTGGCGGCCCAGTGGTTAAGACTCGACGACACCAATGCAGGGGGTGCGGGTTTGATCCTTGGTGGGAGAGCTAAGATTCCACATGCCACGGGGCGGGGTCAAAAGATAAAAAAAGAAAAAAGAGATTCGGTGTTGTCACTATCATCATTATCATCATCAACAGTAATACAAATTGGGGAATAATGTCTGAGAGTGGCCTCCCCACGCACCTGTCCCAAGAGGCAGTTGGAGTCCACATTGCTGGTGCGGCAGGGGTCTCTCCTGGTAGGAAGGCCTGACAGAGCCCTGCACTGCTGCAGGGTTGGGGCCCTTTGGTTGTCCTGGGCTCCTGGTTGGGGAGAGGGTAGAAGGTCTCAGAGGTGATCCCTAACTGAGAATCTGCAGTGTTTATCCAGCTCTGCTAGGGACAGGCTGCTGCTTTTAGTCAACAGATCCTAACTGAAATGGTGACATGTTATTTGTTGTGCAAATCTGGACGGTTTTAAGAGTAAAATGGGCACAGTTAATTTATGCCTGAGCAGCAGGCATAAACAGGTCCTGTCTTGGGCAAACCTTGGACAAATGGTTACTCTGTTTATTGAGGACCTACTAGTTATCAGGCACAGAGCAAGGCCCTTTGCAGCTCCTGCATCATGTCCCTTTCTCTTCATCTTTCTGCCACTGCCCCAGTATATCGCATATGACCTCTCATCTGGATTGTCGTGGTTTCCTTTACACCTCTGATAGCCTTTTTTTTTTTTTTTGCGGTATGCGGGCCTCTCACTGTTGTGGCCTCTCCCGTTGCGGAGCACAGGCTCCGGACGCGCAGTCTCAGCGGCCATGGCTCACAGGCCTAGCCGCTCCGCGGCATGTGGGATCTTCCCGGACCGGGGCACGAACCCGTGTCCCCTGCATCGGCAGGCGGACTCTCAACCACTGCGCCACCAGGGAAGCCCTCTGATAGCCTTTTATACTGCAGCTTCAAAGCTCTTTTTAAAATATAAATCTGATTGTCATAGTCTGCTGCTTTACATGTTTAATGCTTTTCATTGCTGTTAAGGTAAAGTCCATTATTATTCTCTCAGACAGCTTTTCACATCTCAGCACCAGTTGGCCAAGCAGTTGGGTTTTGGGACCTAGACCTAACTGGGTTTCAATCCCATTTCTTCCACGTAAGAATCCTGTGACCTTGGGCAAGTCACCCTCTGTGAGCCTCAGTTTTCATTATCTGTAACATGGGTGAGTCTAAAAGGGTTTAGCCTAATGTCTGACTCAGAGTAGCAGCTCAACAGAGCATCAGATATTCTCCTTTCCCTCCTCTCCCTGCCTTTGCTGGTGATCCTGGTGCTGCATACATTCCTGGTAACTAATCTCTTACCCACCTACTTCATACCCTCCCTGGCTCCTCTCTGCCCTCAAGATGAAGTTCTTTAATATGGCTTCTGAGCTCTTTATACTCTGGCGCATCTACCTCACTAACCTCCTGTGCTCCCTCTTCCTTCCCCGTCTCCTCCGCAATCCCGTCACTCTTGCTGGCTGCCAGACTGTTATGAATGATCTGCCTTGTTCTTTCTTACAGCTGGGCCTGTGTACTTGCTGTCCCTGCGGCCTGGATTGCCCCCCCGCCCCTTGCCTTATTATTTTTCAGGTCTCAGTTTAGATGGTACTGCCAGGAAGTCTTCACTGATATCCCCCTATCCCCACCTGGGCCCTCTGTTCTCCTCTAGTCCCCCCGTCACTGACCTGTTCACAGCCCTCATTGACCTCACTGAATTTTTTTGTTTTTTTTTGGCCCCACTACGCCACATGCAGGATCTTAGTTCCCTGACCAGGTATCGAACCCACACCTCCTGCACTGGAAGCTCAGGGTCTTAACCACTGGGATGCCAGCGAAGTCCCATGACTTCACTGAATTTGATTAACTAGTGTGGTCCAGTCAGCATATAATTTGAGCCACGTATGCAATTTAAAACCTTCTAATAACCGCATTAAAAAAGTAAAAAGAGACTGGTGAAATTAATGTTAATAATGTTTTATTTAACCCAGTATTTCCATATATTATCATTCTAACTTGTGAAAAAAATTATTAATGAGATATTTTATCTTCTTTTTGATCTTACTAAGTCCTCGAAGTCCAGTATGTGTTTTACACTTACAGCCCTTCTCAACTTGAATGAGCCACATTTCAGGTGCTCAGTAGGTCCAGGTGGCTGGTGGCTCCTGTACTGGCCGCTGCAGGTATGACTGTTAACTTGTCTGTCTCCCAGATCAGACTCTGACCTATGTGAGAGCAGGGGCTGCATGTTGATCATCTTTGTAACCCGACTTCCTAATGTGGTATCTGGCTCATAGTAGGGGCTCAGTAACCATTTGTTAAATCACTGAATAAACAATGATCTGGTGGGGTGACAGTTTTATCCCCCTTTTACAGGTGAGGACACTAGGGTTCAGAGAGGTGAAATGAACGGTCTGGGGTCCCACAAAAAGTACATGATCGAGCCAGGATTTAAATCCAGGCCTACAGACTCCAAAGCCTGGCTATCAGTACCATGTCTTGCCTTCCAGCCAGTTCTCTGAACCAATTCTGAGGGGATTCTGGGAGGATTTTTTGGAGCTGCTGGTGCTTGAACTGGCCCTCAAAGAGTAGCGGAAACGTCCTGAGAGAGTCAGCTTCTCTGTCAGGTGGTCACAGTGGATGAGAAAAATCCCTGCAGTAAAATCTTTTTATGCTAACATGAGTCCTCTTCTGCCTGCTAACATCCAAGCCCCAGTTTTAGAGACTAGACCAGAGTCCAGTTTGTCCTTGGACTTCCGTTGAATTAGGTCAGTGTGTGTTATTCTCTCCAAACCTGATCACCTGTGGGTGCCCCAAGAGCTCCGGCCCCTGGAGCCTCACCTGAGCTAAGGCCCTTCGTTAGGGCCTGCCTGATGGTGTCGAAAGAACCTGCACTTTGTAGGCAGGATGTCTGCGTCTGCATCCTGCCTCAGCCAGTCACTAGCTGTGCTGCTTGAGTAATTCGCTTCACCCTCCTAATCCTCAGTTTCTCTTCAGTGATAATATCTGTTTTGTTGGGTGACTTTGTGGATGAAGCAAGATTGTATGTATTAAGTACCTAGCACCGACTGGGGAGTACATGAAATGTTGGCTGTTTTTGTTTCACTGTTACCATGTTGTACTGTTTCCTGGACAGAGTCCTCTGTGCCCACACCCCTGGGTTTACCCGTTTGTTTTCATGCCCAGGATTCTGCCTCTCCCTGTGAGCTTCCTAAGGCCTGGCCCAGGCTTGTACATCTATGGGTTCCTCAAGTACATGGCCATTAAGTGCTTGCTGCCCCGTTAGGGGCAGACCAAAAAGACATGTTTCTTATAGCTTTGTACACAGTGTGTACTTTCTCAGGCAAAGAGTGCCTTTATGGATTTTGTAGAAGGAGGTTGAGAAAGAGGATGGTGGAATGAAATTTCTGGTGAAGGCTTGAAAGCTTAATCCAAGGCCGACCTTGGACCAGAGGTACCCCTAGGCTGTGAGGTTTGAGGAGGTGTTCTCCGTCGCCAGTGTTAGCTCAGTGAGTGCAGGCAGCACGTCTGGCTTCTTCCCCACTGTATCTGCCCTAGAACTGTGTCTGGCACATGGTAGAGGCTCAACAAATATTTGTTGAATGAATCAATTTTGTTCAGTCTCCGTTTAAAAAGATAAATACCATGAATATAGGCTCCATATTTAGTAGTAAAATGCTGCTTTGTAATCACTGTGTGAAAAAGTGCACAACAGAGTGTCAACTGATACAGTCTTCGTAGAACACAGTTTGGCGTTAAAAATGTGCCTTGTGGTTTTTTTTTTTAACAGCTTTTTTAACAGATATAAATCTAATTTATATGCTGTAAATTTCACCCATTTGCAATATACTATTCAATGTTTTTTTTTTTTGAGTATATTTACAGAGTTGTGCAGTCATCACCATAATCTTAATTTTAGAACATTTTCATCATCCAAAAAAGAAACCCTGTGCCCATTAACATTCGCTCCCTGTCTTAGCTTGGGCTGCTGTAACAAAAAAACTATAGACTGGGTGACTTATAGACAACAGAAGTTTATTTCTCACAGTTCCAGAGACTGGAAGTCCAGGATCAGGGTGCCAGCATGGTCAGGTTCTAGTGAGGACCCTCTTCCGGGTTGCAGACTACCTATTGGTACTTCTCATTGTATCCTCACATGGTGGAGAGCAGAGAGAGGAAGCAAGAGCTCTGGGAACCCTTAAGGGCACTAATCCCATTCCCAAGGATTCCACCCTCATTACCTCGTCTAGACTTAACTATCTCCCAAAGGCCCACCTCCTAATACCATCACTTGGGGGTGGGTGGGTAGGGTTTCATCATATGAATTCTGGGGGGCCACAAACATTCAGTCTATAACATTCCACATTTCTCCTCCTTCCCCTCCCCCCAGCCCTAGGCAAGCACTATCTACTTTTTGTCTATAGATTTGCCTATTCCGGACATTTCATATAAATGGGATTTTACTATATGTGGTCTTTAGTGAGGTTCATCCATGTTGTAGCATGTGTTAGTATTTCATTCCTTTCTGTGCCTGAATAGTATTCCATTATATACATGTATTGATGCCATATTTTGTTTATTCATTCATTGGTTGATGACATTTGGGTTGTTTCTGCTTTTTTGGCTGTTATGAATAATGTTGCTATAAACACTTATTTGGGTACAAGTTTTTGTGTGGACATAAATTTTTGTTTCTCTGGCAGTAGGGTTGCTGGGTCATATGGTAACGCTGTATGTTTAACATTCTGAGGAACTGCCCAACTCTCTTCCAAGGTGGCTGCACCACCTTACACGCTCACCAGCAGTATATGAGGGTTCTTATTTCTCCATTGCCATGTCAACACTTGTTATTGTTTGTCTTTGCTTATAGCTATCCTTGGGGACGTGACAGGGTATCTCATTGTGGTATTGATTTGCATTTCCCTAATGACTAATGATGTTGAACATTTTTTCATGTGCTTATTAGCCTTTTGTATATTTTCAAATGCTTTGCCCATTAAAAAATGTGAATGTGTTTAGATCCAGCAATTCCACTTCTTGCTATCTATCTGACTAGAGAAATCCTCACACATGTGCACAATGAGACCTGTATGAGGAGATCCAGCATTGTTTGTAAAGGGAACAATTTAGACACATTGAATTACCATCAGGAGACCTGGTAAATACACATCTTTTCTCAAGTGTCTTTCAGACTGTGACTCATTGGCAACTCATGAAACTGAATGTAGTAGGTTGCAACCAGAATTTAAAAAAAAATTGAGTAGAACAGAACAGAAAGAATTTCAAGAATGAAGGGTAATATATTTCCTTCTATGGGTTGGGGTCAATAAAATTTGCAGACACTGCTGTACATTGCTTTGTAGGAGTTAAAAACACTGAGGTAGATCTGTACTGTCATGAAAACATCTTTAGGACACATTAGTGAAGAAAAGATGCTGCATATACAATTACATACATAGGGAAAGGTTTGGAATGTCTTGCTGACAAGAGTGGTTACCTCTTAGGAGGAGACCAAGATGGGAGTGAGTAGTCAAGGAGAACTTGAAACTTGTCTATTTTGTATTTATATATATTTTTCTCTCATTAAGAATACATGACATAGAATGAAAAACAAGTTGTTGAAAGACAGACAAGGCCGTACTTGGTATCGTTGTTTTCTGAATGTGATGTCCAGTCCGTCCACGGCTCTCATAGCACTTTGTCCGTGCAACGTTCCATCCTTGTTGGACCTTGTGTGGATGGACAGTTGTTGGCTGCCACGTACAGGCTCAGGAGATCGCCCCTTTCGGGTGGCGGGGGAGCGAGCTAGGGGGATGAAGTGGCTGGTGAAGCGCAGGTGAGCGTTCATTCATTTACCTGACACATAGTGGACAGGAAGCAGCCACATGGCCGTGCGCTGTGCAGACTCTGGAAGGCCCTGCCTCGATTCATGGGGACCTCGCCACAGCCCCTTGAGGAAGGTGCTGGCGGGGGCCAGGGTGGTGTCGAGGCTAACAGCACGGGCTTTGAAGTCAGGCCAGCTTGGTCTTTCAGCTTATTAACTTTCCTGGGCCTCCCTTTTCCTCATTAAAAAAAAAAATGGCAACATCTAAAAACTACCACCTACCACTGAAGGGCTGTGGTGAGTAGTCGGCGGGAGGCTGCTTGTCGCTGAGCGTGGGGTCTGTTCAGCGCGGTGCCCCTGCAGGGTAGTGGTTACGCTTATGCTGTGTTTTGCATGCGAGGAAACTGGCCCTGACTATGTGCCCCATTGAGTAGGCGCTTTGGGCAGCCCGGACGCTGGTTAGCGAGTGTCAAGGACACGGAGACACCGGGATTTTGGTCTCAGCTTTACTACCAACCACTTGTGATTTTTTTTTTTTTTTTTTTTCCCCCCGGCGCACGGGCCTCTCACTGTTGTGGCCTTTCCCGTTGCGGAGCACAGGCTCCGGACACGCAGGCTCAGCGGCCATGGCTCACGGGCCCAGCTGCTCCGTGGCATGTGGGATCTTCCCAGACCGGGGCACGAACCCGTGTCCCCTGCATCGGCAGGCGGACTCTCAACCACTGCACCACCAGGGAAGCCCCCGCTTGTGATTTTGAGCAAATATGTTCCTTCCCTTTCTGAGCCTTAGTGTCCCCCATCCATACCATGACGAAATCATGTCTAAACCCTTTTCCTTTGCTTGCCTAGTTTTGACTACAGGTGGGGCCCCATGAAGCCCCAACTTTAGTTCTCAGGCCTAGAGTGAATGATCAGAATGGGATACAAAAAGGTGAATTCTTAAAGGTGGAGGTGTGGCTGGAACTGACTGAGACTGCTCATGACAGAGGTTCATGGCATTTAAAAAGTGGGCAGGTAAAGTCCAAATGGAAATTTGGCAGGAACCAGGCCGGAATTGCTGCATTAAATAGTGGTTTCTTCTCAGTTGTGGTGTCAAATGTCATTTTTCAGACTTCGCTGGTTGCCTGTTGGAAATTTGCCTAAGACCAAATTCTTTGGCTTTGCCTGCCACGTGGTCTACAACGGTGATTGACCTTGGCTTGAGTAACTGATGGGCCGTTTCCTCCAATAGTAGTAAATTAATGGCCGTGGTGGAGAGAACCCCAGACTTGGGAATGTAGAGACCAGACTGTAGGCTAAGCTTGACCAGTAACCTGGTTTGTGATCTTGGGCCACTGGGCCACCATCTGCAAAGGGTGGTGATCGAACTTGATTTTAATTTTTACAATTCAGTTTAGAAAATGGAGTTTGTCCTTCTCGTGATACTTATTGGAGGAAATTGAGAATTGTAAAATTAAAAAGGAGGAAAATATCTCTCATTTCCCTGCAAATTATGATTTTTAATATTTCAGTTGTCTTGTTATATATATTTAAAGCCCACCTAGTTTCCAAGAAGGATTTGAGGTGTCTTTAGTGTACATGTATTTTGTTTTTCAATAATTGAAGGCGTATTCTACTTAGGTTTTTTTTTTTTTTCCAGTTATCCTCAGAGCAGACACTTTTAATGTAATCATTTTCTTGATGTTGGAATTTTACGACATCCAGTTTTTGGCTTGGTTCTGATCTTGAAGGTTCATTCCAACACCAGAGTTTGGTTATCAGGCAAAATTGTCCTAGGAACAGAATGGAAAGAGCAAATTGCCAAGAAGTCAAGCTGCACGTCCATCACCTCTTAGTTTACAGCTTGGGACGGGGAAGCATTATTGGGGGTTAGACATAAAGGGCTCGGATTCTGGCCTTGGTTCTCTGCTTAACTGCCGTGAGACTGAGGAGGCTGCTGAAATTATCTGGGCTTTAGCACCTTCCTTTGAGAAATGCATAGACCCTCAGGGGATTGGGCAGTTCTCATGATGGTAAATCTTTTGTAAGTTACAGAGCATTGTATGTTTCAAGGTGACGGGGTGTTTTGCTCCCATTTATGGAATACTCACCATATACGCCAGGTACTTGCCGGACACTTGTTGTCTCATTTAATTGCCAGTTGCTCTATCAAGTAGCTGCTGTTCTCCTTTTACAGACGGAGGAAGCGAGGCTGGGAGAGGTATGTGGCAGAGCCTAGAACAGAATCCAGGGAGGTGTGTTTCGTGTTGAACCACACCTCCTATTATGGTTTAGTTTTCTGTCAGTGTCTCCAGATCCTCACTGAACCTGTTTTTATAATTCAGCCAGTAAAACTTCTTGAATCAGTGAGTTTTGCATTTTTGTTTGATATTCTTAAAGCATCCGAATTGGTGCCTGATTCTTGGAAGCTTAGTTTTTGGTTGTGATAGGCATATTAATAATGATAATAATAGTAATGACAAAAACAACGCTAGATGCCTTTTAGCGAGCACTTACTGTGTGCTGAGTGTTTATATATCGATACATTAACTCATTTAATCTTTACAGGTAGAGGGTGGTATCCCCATGTAACGAATTAACAAAGTAAGACTCAGGGACATCAGTAGCTTATATTTGGCATGGTGCCTCTGCACCTAGCCCATCTGTGGCCCACAGAACCCTTGACGTGTGAATGAATGATTGACCTTACTCACTTGTTAAGTGTTAGAGCCAGACCTCTGCCCCAAAGCCTGAGTTCTTAACCTCTGCACTGCATGCCTCACAGGTAGCTGGCTGGCTGTGACCTGATGACGGACAGTCCGTCTGATAGTCTCTGCTGTTCAAACACTGACTCTTCTTTTATCACACGTGTTCTCTCCTAGTGGCCTTGTTCCCAATTTACCAGATGACCTGGATGGCATCAGCCCCATTGCTGGTTTGGGAAATGGTGGTAAGTACACAAAGTAAGAACAAGGGAAGTAGACGTGAGGCCACGAGGGCCTTCAGGCCTTGAGCCTGGGCCTGAGCTTTGATGGTTCCAGGGCCCAGCGCTAGCCTGGAATGGCTTGGTGCTCCCAGGAGGTACACAGTATTTTGTATACATATTGACCTGCTACTTAGTCCTTTCATAAACACTGGACTAGAGGAATTGATGTCCTTTGGGCCATATTTCATGAGTTTCATTTCTTGCTACCACGCTTATAGGGGTTCAGCCAGTGTTTGCTGAACTGAATGACCAGTGGAGGCTGGACGTTGAATCGGTGACTCCGTCAGGTTCGGAGGATCTGTTGGTCCCTGCTGCCGAGTGGCTGGAGGCCCCTGAGGGCTGCTGTCCAAACTTCAGTGTGCAGAGGCCTTCCTGGCAGGCTGCTGGATTCCAGTTGCCCGCTGAGGCCCAGCATTCCTACACGGGCCTGCCCTTTGGAGACAAATAGTTGGTTAGACCACAGGAGGCAGCGCTGAGGAAATAGGCAGTCTGCTGTGTTGAAGCTGGACCATGAGGAGACTTTCTGTTTTGCAGTTTGGGTTTTGCTAAGCGCTCTTCATAATTTTTGTTTCCGAAAAAAGTGGATGCTATCCTAAGTATCTGTGGGAAGTGCTAATAATTTGCCACGTTGAAATATCTTAGAGATATTTTGACTTGTTCCCCCCCACCCCAGAATGATGAGATTATGTGCAAAAGGAAGAAGGTTTTAGAGCAGACAATGATGTAAGTTTCACAAGGTTTATAACTTACAGGCCACCCTCAGGTTTTCCTTTAGAACCTATTAACTTTTACTTCAAACATACAGTCCCGCAGTTCCGGTTTCTCTTTTTCCTGCCCAGGCAGTTAGGAGCAGAAAATTCATAGGCCGCCTCCTCAATTCAGCCCACGTTATACATCTGCTTCACGCCAGGCTCTGGGCTCAGTGCTGGGATTCCGATCATGGTTCCCATCAAGCCTAGAGGGCAGACAGCTAAAGAATGATCAGGACAGATCACACAGTCAGTGTAACGAGCGAAGAAGTGAAAGGAGCTGGGAGAGGGGATGAGAAGGAGATTTACCCTCAGATGAAGGAGGGGGGGTGGGCCGGAGTTTCCCAAGAAGCTGAACTGGAGCCAAGACTTGAAGAATGAGTGGGACCTAGGTGGGGACACAGATACAGGTGACAGAGCACAGCCCGTCTGAGAAACAGGAAGGCAACCCGCGTGCCCCCGGTCTGGCGCACGGGGCTCCGCACGGTCCCCCACTGCCCCGCTCCTGAGCCGCTTGTCGGCTGAATGCTGAGCGCCATGCCCGCTCCCTCCTCTGGGCCTTTGTCCTCATCTGCCTGCTGCCTACCTGAGTCTTTATGACACAGCTCAAGCCCACCGCCTCCTTGGCTCTCCCTAGGCTGCCTTAGGTGTGCTTTCCTCTCTGAACCGTATGTATTTCACTGCATTTCGTTTCATCTGTTCCCGTTGGCTACTTAACAAGTACCCAGAGTCAGACCCCTTCTCACCCTCCCTCCCTGGTCTAAGCCATCAGGACCTCTGGCCTGGATTCTCCCAGTGTTCTCCTAACTGATCTCCTTGTTTCTCTCAAAGCGCCTTTTAATCTGTTCTCAGCGAGGCAGGCAGAGGGAGCCTGTGGAAACCCAAGTCCCATAACGCTGCTCCTGAGCTCAGAATCCTCGGCGTCCTGAGAGGAGCCAGTGAGGCCATACCCAGCCCGTCCGCCAGCGCCTGGCTCACCCACCTGGCTCACCCACATATGCCCCTTTATTGCTCTCGCGTCCATCGGCCTCGTGGCTGGTCCTCAGATCCACTGGGCATCTCCCACCCCAGGCCTTTCCCCTGTGCCTTCTCCGAGTTTGCCCAGAGGTCACCTCCGCAGTGAGCCGTTCCTGAATTTAACCACCTTATTCGAAACTGCAAGTCCTCACCCCCCCCTTGCTGTTGGTATTTCCTGTCCTCGCCCACTGTATTTTTCTCCGTAGCATTTATCACCTTTGAACATACTCTGTAACTACCTATTGTTTTGTTTATTGTCTGTCTCCTCTTTCTAGACTGTCAGCTCCTTCTGTTTGTTTTGTTTCTAGATGGTGCCAAGCAGAGAGTAGCCCCTCAGTGCATTCTTGTGGGAAGAGTGAATTCATTCATTCACTCAGCACACATTTCCTCAACACCTGAAAAGCGCCACGCACTTGTGCAGCGTGGAGCAGTTTGCTTACATCTCCGTCTTGCCCACGGGATCGGGATCCTCTTGGGTGCAGGATCAATGTCTCTCTCACCGTTGCTTCCCCAGCACCTCGCGTGGTGCTTGGCGCCGAGGAGGGGTGTAATACATGTTTGTTGAATTAAAGAAGCTGTGGAAAGATTTGGGTACTGGCAAAGTCTTGAATCACTCTGAAGCAGGATTTGCCAGTTTCTGACCCACTGCCTGCTTTTGAAAATAAACTTTTATTGGATCACAGCTTCTTTGTTTTTGAACTGTCCACGGCTATTTTTGTGTTGAGTGGTTGTGACGGATTTGAGGCTTTGTGTATGGCCTGCAAAGCCTAAAATGTTTACTGTCTGGCATTGTAAGAAAAAGTTTGCCAACCCCTGCTGTCAAGTCAGTCAGACATGGTTTGTTTTAATTGCTGACACGTGAAGATGATATCCTGTTCAGCAAAATAATTTTATGACAAGCAGTAAGGAAGTACATAGCGGGGCAGTTCTCCTTTGTTTGCCCCATGTATTCTTCGGATTCATCTTCTGACATTTACGTTGTTACATTGGGGCTAGTTCAAGTAGTTCGTAAATATTTGAAATACAGTGGCTTCGAGCTTTCTGTAGACTCAAATCACAAGACAGAATATATCGTGGAAGCTAGTCATTTTTATTTTTCTTCCCTAAGGGGGATGCTGGGCAGTCTGCATACCGTGACGTTTTCCTGTGTCTGTTTTACCTTTTTATAGCGCTCCCACATGTGTCGGAAGAAATGGTGTCTCCCACCAGAGCCCGGAACATGAAGGACTTTGAAAACGTAAGTGGAGATACCAAATTACCATCCCTCACAAATCACGTCTGCAGCCACTGTCCAGCCAGACCCAGGAGGGAGCTGTATTTCTTAAGAAGCATCCAGACTGGATAAGGCCAGGGTTGGGAGGAATGCCAGAGCTCGTGGGTGCTCTCTGGGTGACCTTCACATTCCTACACAGACGGCCCTTTGTACACAGGCCAGTTACGGGTTCCAACAGGATCAGTGGTTTCCAGCCTTGGGGAGTTTGGTGTATTTCTGGTGTCCCAAATAAGAGGATGTCACCATGTAGCACAGCTGAGAGGCACTAACATGTATTAAGGGCTTTCCTGTGATGTAAGCCGTGTTATTTATGGTCCCCATTGAATCCTCACTGTGACGGAGGTATTTTGTATCATCCGCATTTTACAGGTAAAGAATCTTAAGACTAGGGGAGGCTCGCTTACGGTCACATCATACTTGAGTGACAGAGCTGGGATTTGAATCCAGGTTTTTAATGACTCCAAAGCCGTTATTCTTTTTGCTGCACTGTGTGGCCTCCTTGCATTTTGCAGGCTGCATCTTTGTTGCTGTCGAATGAAACATGAGCGGCCTGTTCCCACTGCTGTGTGGTGATTGTCTGAGAATGGATTGCTCAGTGATGGAGTTGGCTTCAGTGCTTACTGTCTTCCAGCATTGTGTGTTTCATTTGTTAGTGGACGGGGTTTGTTGTCAAGTAACAGGAAAAGAAGGTTATTTTCCCAATTCCAGTTCTCCTTAACAAGTTACCTGCTCAACGCTCTCATTTGTCATGGGAAGATCTAGACTCTTCTTCATTTGTAACCAAATGAAATCCATACCGTGCAGGACACGGGAGATATTTATCAGAGAGAAGATGGAGGACACAGAGGGAAGGACATACCACCATCATGTTTCTCTCTCTCCAGTCGTCTCTCCTGAAAAGAGTGGTACTGTCTCTGGATTTAATTTAGAATACTCATTACTGCTATCAGTTATCTGCAAACCACCAGTGACCAATTGAAGAAATGACTTGTCAGATCTCTAATGGAAACAAGTAATTTCTGAGCTTTGAGTTGTTACAATTTCAACTCTACAACCCGATCTATGCTGTGGGGCCTGGGGCCTGAAACAGATGAGATTTGATTATTCCACATCGTGTATAATTAAAATGTGCTCTACTGTTAAATGGTTGCTCCTGCTTTATCATAAGAGTAATAACAGCTACTGTTCATTGAGCTCTTGCTCTGAGCTGGGAACTTGAAGCGGTAAGCTCTTCATATATATTACTTTAACATTGAAGCAGCTCTGCAAGATACAGAGTTATTTAAGTTTTGAAGGGCACAGTTTTGATTTTTATTTCTAGATGGAAAAATTTAACAGAATCTCAGAATTTTGGCTTCACGTTTTGTTGTCTGCCTTTAGAACTGGGAGAAATCTCTGAATTGAATCCAACCCTCTTTATTATACGTAGGAGAAACAGAGGCTGAGGGATGCAACATGGCAAAGCTGTTTTCAGAGGCAGTCTGTGCTGCCTGAGGACCACGGCCTCTGGAGCCAGACTGCCTGCTCATCCACTTCTGCTGGGTGACCTTGGGCCAGTCACTTAACCTCTCTGTACTTTCTTTGTCTTTAAAATGGACATGTTACAAGTTCCTACTTCATAGGGCTGTTGTGTGGATTCATGAGTAAATATATGTGAAACACACATGCCTAGCACAGAGTTCATTTTGTGTGTTACCTATTTCTCCTTCTTACTGTTCTATTTATTGTTGTTATTTTTGTCTACTCTGCCATGTGATTCACGTTTCCCTTGCTCAGATGTGTTCTTGATGACCCAAATACTGATTTTCTTAAAGGTGAGGGAGAGCCTTCTCTGCCAGTATGTTTTAGGATTTATGTTTTTTCTTCATGACTGTGGTCCTTTGGCTGCTGTTAGGTTTTTTATGGCATTGATATTTTTTATTGTAGCGTTTTCAAGAGCAAATTCTGCAGTTGAAATTGAAATGACCACACTGTTCTCAGTGTCTCGCTTTCAGGTCTTTATAAAACACTGAACATTTTCCTCTGGCCTGAGCTAGTAAATGCGTGATCTCTGTGTTGGATGCTCATAGGAGATGCTCTTGGCGTCTGATGCTAATTTTAAAGTCCGCGTGCATGTTAAAGAGGGGACTAGAATACTTTTGATTTAAAGGGGAAACTCGTGGTTTCTTTTATTCTAGTCTTAGATGACAGATATCTGAACATCAGAGTCTACTAGCAAGGGTCTAGCAAAATACGGGCCTCCTGGTTTTGCTTAGAGTTTATCCATTCATCAGTGAATATTTTCAAATATATGTCCTGTGCCAGGCTGTGCCAGGGGCTAGGGAATTGGCAGTAAATTAAGACCCTGTAAGTCTCCCTGTCAAGAGGCTCGCAGTCTAGTTAGGGAGATGGATAGGAAAATACTGCAGTGCTAGGGGTTAAGTACGGGGTGCTCTGGGGCACAGAGCAGGGGCCCCGAACCTGGCCTAGGGGACTTAGGGCAGCCTCCCTGGAGGAGGGTCATCAGGAAAAGTCGGGATTAGGGTTAGCCAAGATGAGAGGACTGAGAGAGCACCCCAGGCACAAGGGCTCACATGTGACGACGTAGAGAGAGGCATGATGGCGTGTGAGGAGGTTGGGAATCTAAGTTCCCTTTGGCTGGAAGGAGGCGGTAGGATGGAGGGCCTGAGAGAAGTGAGGCCACTGAAGCAGGCAGGGGTCAGATTCTGCAGGCTCCTGTATGCTACACTGCTTCTTTTTAGTTTTTTCCTGGAGATGAAGGGGAGCCAGTGGTGGATTTTAATCTGGGGAGGGAAGTGACCGGAATCCTGCTTCAAAAGATCGGCCAGGCTGGTGACTACATGGACGGAGGAGGGAGCGAGGCTGGTGGCGCTGTGATGGGTTGAAAGACTACAGTGAGTTGTGGTCGGGGGGAGGGATGATGCCTGAGCTAAGGGGAGGGGTCCGGAGGTGTTGGGAAGAAAGTCTGCCGGCATTGTCGACTCACCCAGGCCCTACATCTGACACACGGGGACTCAAGCCCAGAGAGGCAGAGGGACTTCTTTGGGTTCTGACCGCAGGCCTCTGGCACAGGAGGTCTTTCTGTTACACTCTGAGGCCTCTTCTGACATGTAAAAGCCACACGCCTTCTTGTGGGCCTTTAAACTGGTGACCCATTGTCTAGTGCCCTCGTCAGCTGAGGTGTAATCACCCGCACGGCAGGCCTTACAGCAGGAGGTTGGCAGATTAGTTAGCAGATTAGTTGGCAGATCAGTTATCAGTCTGGTCTTCAGTGGGAGCCTTTCTAGCTCCCCACTATAGTGGGGAGCTCCCCGGACCAGAGGAGGATTGGCTGAGATGTTTTTGTAAAGGAATGTGCTTACCTGGTGTGATCTGTTTCAGAGACTGCAGTTTCTCTCTCTCTGTCTCTCTCTCCCTTTGTTTCTTTCAAAATGTTTTGAGCAAGTGGGGAGACCCAGAATCTGGTTCATCGTGTCCAGTCCGGGTAGCTATCTTTTTTCTTTTTTTTGCGGTACGCGGGCCTCTCACTGTTGTGGCCTCTCCCGTTGGGGAGCACAGGCTCCGGACGCGCAGGCTCAGCGGCCGTGGCTCACGGGCCCAGCTGCTCCGCGGCATGTGGGATCCTCCCGGACTGGGGCACGAACCCGTATCCCCTGCATCAGCAGGTGGACTCTCAACCACTGCGCCACCAGGGAAGCCCCGGGTAGCTATCTTTATCCGTATGTAGAAGCGTTTAATTCTGGCTTTTACTGTGACAGAGAGTGACACGTGTAGCTTTCCACGTCTGTTGATACAAGTGGCTAGTATTATTTAATGACTGTCCTAAGTTCATAAAGACTTGTTTTCAAAGGGATGGATTGAACCATAATTTACGTAATCTCTTCCTGTGCGACGTTCAGATTGTTTCTAATTCTTCACTATTATAAACAAAGCTGTGGTGAATATCCTGGTGCATGCGTCTTTGTACAGTTATGTGGTTATTTCCTGAGGATAGACTCTGCTGCTCTTGTTTCAAATCCACCTGCCCTGAGGTGCTGGTGTTCTCGTTTCAAGGCCCTTACTCCTTTTTGTTGAAAAGTCTTGGTCTGAGCCGAGGCAGTTGGTCAAGTTTAATGTTTTATCTGTGGTATGGCCAGGAGATTTGCATCTTCAGATTTGCTCTGTAACCTCCCTGTGGTGGGTTACTTCCTCACGGAGAATAGCCCCCTTCACTCTCCAGCCCCACCCGGTCTGCACGGCCCTTGAAGCTTCAGAAGCACGGTGGTACGGGGACATGACACGCACTTGGAGATGACCAGAATTGGGTTTTAGGTCTTGGCCCTGTCACTAACTGACCTGGGGGCTGATACGGTCTTTCATTCAGAATTGTCATGGGGGTTATATGAGTTCTGGTGTGGAAAGCACCTAGCGTGATGCCTGGCACGCAGTGGGTGCCCAGTGCCTGCTGGTGTGCCCCCTGATCTGAGGCTCCTATCACAGGCCCCTCGGTTCTGCCCCATCAGTTGTCAGTTTCGGCTGATCCTTCTGGGATGTTTCTTTGGCTTTGGAATGAAATTCCTAACTTCTTGCCACGGTCCCTGACACCCTGCGCTGTGTCATCGGTGGTACGCTTTGTGCTGCAGCCCGCAGGCTGCTCTCAGCCCGCAGTTGGGCCTTCCCACGTCTCCTCCCTCTGCTAGGACCGCCCTTTCTCCTCCTCCCGAGGGGCAGGCCCCTTGACCTTCACGTCTCAGCCTTGATGTGACCTTGTTCGAGAGGCCGTCCCTCACCCCCTTCCCCAGCTCGCTCGGGACCCAGCCGGCCCTCGGGGCCCAGTCTTTCCCACCCTGAGTCCCATGACTGTCTGTAATGGTGTATTTTATTGGTGTGGGTGCTTAACACGTGTCTCCTCTGCTTCGTCCCTAGTGCTCAGCACCGAACTGAACAAGATGGTAGTCACTTAATAAATTCTTGTTGATGAGATGAATTTGTGACCTTGTATAAGATACTAAAGCTGTAAACTTTGGTTGCCTTATCTGTGAAATGGGAAAAGTAATGCTTAACTCCT
The DNA here is from genome assembly GCF_003676395.1 of Aethalodelphis obliquidens. NCBI lineage: Eukaryota > Metazoa > Chordata > Mammalia > Artiodactyla > Delphinidae > Aethalodelphis > Aethalodelphis obliquidens. The sequence continues at coordinate 13,861,948 of NW_020837951.1, forward strand.
AGGGCCGTGGTGAGGATGAAGTAACATATGCCAGGACAGTGCCTGGTATCCCGGGTCTTAAGCAGATGAGGGTGGCTGCCACGTTCTTGTGAATCAAGTGGCTGGAGCAGTGTAGCAGCAGGGAGGGAGCACGCAGACGCCCCAGTCTTAGGAGAGCAGGCAGTGATGAGGGCGAGGGGAGGCTGAGAAGGAGAACAGGGACGCCTTTAGAACCAGGCAGGAGAGCAAGAATCACGTGGGGTGCAGGCCGGTGGACGTGGTTGAGGCCAAGTCTGGAGCTGACAGAGTGGGTGTCGCCGCCACCCTGGGGTGCTGGCTCTGCAGGAGATGGGGCCTGTCAGTGCCTGGGGCCTTGGGAATCAAGTTGGGCTTCTGGCTGTGGGATGTCTGTGCTCCGTGCAGAGGTTCACTTGTGTGGTAGGATGGCCTCCTGTGTGTTGGATCGAATGCTGTGAGTTCTCGGACCTCTGCACGTCCCAGCCATGCCTTCCAAAGACCTGGCCAGATGGCGGGCTGGGCAGTGTAAATTTTTACAATTTTTTTTTTTTTTTTTTATGAAGCAAAACTCAACTTTTATTTGTAACTTTTTACAAGTAACAAGTTAAAAGATTTGTGGAAATGATCCAAAGTGATGAATTTTGTCTATAAATGTGGTCCAAAAAAATGATGTTGCAATTTTATTGCTATTTCCTAAAATGACATAATGTTCAAAACCCACTATTGTAAAATTATTTTTGTGTGAACGCTTTTTTCTCTTTTGTAATTTTAAGCAAGCTACTATAGGTTTTAAAATTTTCAAACAGTGACATACAACTTAAGCATTACACAATAACAGGAAATCTTTACAATCTTTTTGAAGGCCATTTGAAAAGAGATTTTGATGGTCATACAAATAATATTACTCTTGAGCCCGATAATCCATTTTGGGAAAATTTGTCCTGAGGAGACAACTCAGTGGAAGGAAGAAAGCTCTGGGCATGACGGTGTTTGTTGCCACATTGTACGTAATTGGGAAAAATTGGGAACAAGGGAATTATATTTTACGTTTGTTATCTCTTTGGCTTATTGCAACAAGCTTGTGATGAAGGTATTTCACAGGTGAGGAAGTGGAGGTTGGAGAGATTAATGACTTGCCCATGAGTTTAGCGTGATTGAGAAACAAAAAGAAGGCAAAATTGGGACTTCCTTGGTGGTCCAGTGGTTAAGACTCTGGGCTCCCAATGCCGGGGGCCCAGGTTCGATCCCTGATCAGGAAGCTAGATCCCACATGCCCCATCTAAGACCCGGTGCAGCTAAATAAATAAAATAAAACATTTAAAAAAAGAAGGCAAAATTCAAACCCGGTCATTCTGGTTGTAAAGCCTGTAGGCTTCTCCTAGAGCACACTGGATCCATAAGTGGGCAAGAGAGAAAGGGTTAAGTGATGGACTGTGAATCAATTCAGTGGAAATTAGTGCAGTCATTTTAAGTGATAATTATGTGAATTATGCAGCAACATGAAAATATTTAAGATATGTTAGGGGAAAACAATGGATTATACAAATTCACTTATGTTATAATTTTACAAAAAGATGTGTATTCATGAGCAAAGGCTGAAAAGAACATAAATAGAGTTGCTTTCGTAAGATAGTTGTATTCCAAGTGTTATTTGGGTTTTAAAATTCTGTCATTGCTACAGTATTGTTTGTTAATAAATAGATGTTTGCCTAGTAACAGTTTTCTGGATGATTTGAGGACACCGGGAGAGTACTGGAATCAGAAACTAATTCCAAAGTGTCTTCCTCATTGCACTAACCTCACTTAGTTGCTGCTGGCAGAATTGCCTTACATGCAGTATTGTTTACCAGAGATGAACTCTGGGCAGCAAGATTTCATGGTTTTTTTGTTGTCTAGGTGAATGGTCTAACAGTTTTTGGACTTTCAAAGAGGATAAAAAATTGACAGTGGCCCGAAGATCTGCGTATTGAGGGCTTAGTGAGAACTGGATTCCTTTTGAAAGCTATCCTGTGTTTTCTGCTTGCTCCGTGCCAGGCTCTGCCAGGTACTTTAGCTCATTTAGTTGTCACAACACCCCTGTGAGGTAATTGATTTTTATCCTCATTTTATAGATGAGCCAACAGTGACTCAAAGGTGTTAGTTTTCCCAAGGTTACGTGGCTTACAAGTGACAGCATTGGGAGTTCATCCGTTTCCTATTCTGCTGACCCCAGGGCCCTTGCTCTTATTCCTTGTGCCTTGAATTGAAAGGTGATCTGGTGGGTGAGCTTCAGCTTTGGAGGCCCAGGCTCTTGCAAGCCGTTGAAACTGATTGCCAGAGTTAGGCACCTTGCTGAGAGTTCAGTTGGTTGGAGTCGTCCTGATTCTTTTTTATGTTGTTGGCTTTTTTTTTTCTTCCCTTTTTGATGTGCTGTAGGCTAGGAAGGCCTTTGATAGGGGGTGGGGTTGGAAGTGGGAATGGGAGGAAGCCATAATGACCAACTAGTAGCTCCTTCAGGGTCTGTCCCGCTGCTGAGCTGCGGCTGCTCCAGCTCCTGAAAGCTCCACCCCATGATCAAGTTGGGATGGTTCCCATTTCAGATGTTGCAGCTCCACAGTCACACTTGAGTTGCAGGAGCCGGAATGTGGCAGGTACAGTCTTGTGTTAGCTTACTTTTTTTTTTTTAAAGTACTATTTTTATTTTTTTAATTTATTATTTTATTTATTTATTTATTTTTGGCTGTGTTGGGTCTTCGTTACTGCACACGGGCTTTCTCTAGTTGCAGGGAGCGGGGGCTACTCTTCGTTGTGGTGCACGGGCTTCTCCTTGTGGTGGCTTCTCTTGTTGTGGAGCATGGGCTCTAGGCATGCAGGCTTCAGTAGTTGTGGCATGCGGGCTCAGTAGTTGTGGCTCACGGGCTCTAGAGCGCAGGCTCAGTAGTTGTGGCGCACGGGCTGAGTTGCTCCGCGGCATGTGGGATCTTCCCGGACCAGGGTTCAAACCCCTGTCTCCTTCATTGGCAGGCGGATTCTTAACCACTGCGCCACCAGGGAAGTCCCTAGCTTACTTTTGAGCATTGAGTTTCTGTCATATTTGGTGGGTTTTATATTTTGAGGTATTTATAACTGCTGTATGGTAAGCTGTTTCCAGTGTTTCCAACTCAATTTTTTTTTTCATTTCTTGAACTTGTTTCAAGTACAGATGAAGAGTACAAATGAAAAGAATATTAATATTTTAAGTTCTTATGCTGTGCCAGGCACAATACTAAACATCCCAATTAATCTCCTTTAATCCTTATAATAGCTCTCTGAAACAGGCATTATTATAATCCCATTTTTATAGATAAAGGAACTGAGGCACACAGAAAAATGAACTTGACTAAGGTCATAAGGCTAGTAAGGTAGTCTGGACTGTATTCATTCATTCATTTGTTCATTCGTTCAACAAATGTTGAATGTCAACAAATTCAACAAATGTCTGCTGTTTTCCAGACGCCGTGCTAAAACCTCAGGGGAAATAGCCATGAGCAGATAGATAATAAGGTCCCTGCCCTCTAGAAGTGGATTATATTCATATGACAAGCATGATAGTAAATAACGCACGTGTAAATAAACAGTATGAATACAGATCGTGACAACCTCTAGCAAGAAGACAAGAGGTCTGTGTTAGAGAGTAACTTGGTGGAGGTGGTGGAGACAGGTCTGCTTTAGAGCAGGTGACTAGGAAGGGCGTCTCTGAGGTGCTGACATTTGAGCTGAGATGGAAAGGCTGAGACTGAGCCACCCCGGGAAGTGCTGCAGGAAGAGCTGTGCAGGCAGACAGGGTGGCTTATGTGAGGACCAGAAGGGAGGCCAGGGAGGCTGGAGCGTTGCGGTGAGGGTGAGGGCTCTACCCGAGGCCGATAGCGGAGCCAGATCACACAACCCTGGGGCCACGGCAGGAAGCTTTATTCCAAGAGTGATAGAAAAAAAGCAATGGAGTGATGTTAACCAGATTTGTCTGACTCTGAAGCCTATGGTCTCTCCTTGCCTCACTTTGCCTTCAAGAAATTCTTAAATGTGTCCATTCATCCGGCCATTGGGTATTTAGCGACCATCTCTTATGTTTTAGACTAGAATACACACAAAGATATGGTTCCCCATCTCTTAGAGATGGATTGGGTAGAAAGGCAAATGACCCAACTGGTACAATGCAGTGTGATAGTTGCCATGCTAAAGAAATTAGAGGGTGTGTGGCAACATTTAGAAGGACCCCAGTACAGCCTGATGGGGTCGTCAGAGAAAACTTCATGAGGGCAGTGGTATTAAGCAGAGAAATGAGGCTGACGTTGTTGCAGAAAAGATGTTGCCTGTATTTCATTGTATTCATTTGGGCTTGTCTGGCATTTGCAGTGACCTTCTGAAGGCTTATTTACCTTCCTCTCATTAAAGAAAAAAAAAAAACAACTTCTTTATCTATAAATAGGACAAATATTCTTTCAAGTGTTGCTAAGAATTCTAGCAGTGCGCACAATGTGGGCATTCTAAGCCCACTCCATAAATAATTTATTGGTAGCCGAGTAATAGAATAAGGTTTCTCTTTATAGGAAGCATCTGGCGGGGTAGACTTTTTTGTTTGAATGAATGTTTTATGTGCTGTTTCCTTAAACCATTTAAAAGGAGGCTTTAATGAACCTACCAATTGTTTCTTGCGCTGTTCTTCTTAGCCACAAAATTGAAACCTTAAGTGTTAACAGGGGCCAGGGGCAGAGAGTTTGAAATATACTTAATGTAGAATATGTTAATCACTTTCTTTTATCAGTCATAAAAGTATTAAAAAGTTTTTTAGAAAGAGTATTATATACTATTACCAATTATTTTTAAAAATGCTGAAGAGAAATGCCAATGAATGTATGTTTATGGTGATGTGTTGGCATTCAAGTATGGCTATTAATATTTTGTTATATTTTATTTTACTTATTTTAAAATCAACTTTATTGAGATATAATTTACATGAAATAAAACTCACAAGTTTAATTTTTTAAATTTATTTTATTATTTTTTTTGTGGTACGCGGGCCTCTCACTGTTGTGGCCTCTCCCGTTGCGGAGCACAGGCTCTGGACGTGCAGGCTCAGCGGCCATGGCTCACGGGCCCAGCCGCGGTATGTGGGATCTTCCCGGACCGGGGCACGAACCTGCGTCCCCTGCATCAGCAGGCGGACTCTCAACCACTGCACCACCAGGGAAGCCCTAAGTGTTGGCTGAGTTTTGACATATGTATAGTCCCTTGTAACTTTCGTCATAATCGAAAAAATATATATTTATTTATTTTTAATTTTTTTGGTATAGGTGTATACGGCTTTAGGCTCACGTGACTGTCAACCACAATCAGAATGTTCCGTAATGCCAAAAAATGCCCATGTGTTGCCTCTTTGTGGTCAGACTGTTCACCCCAGACCTCTGGCAGCTAATCCTCTGTTCTTAGTCCCTATAATTTTGCTTTTTCCAGATATGATGTAAATGGAAGCATACAGTATGTAATCTTTGAGGCTAGCTTCTTTTCCTCACCATAATATCTTTGAAGTTCATTCATGTTGTCGTTTATCACTGTAGTTGAATATTTTTCCATCATATGGATGTACACTTTATTCATTCACCCTTTGAAGAACATTCAGGTTCTTTCCATGTTTTGGTGGTTATTAATAAAGCTGCAGTAAACATTCCTGTGTAAGTTTTTTTTGTGTGGACATAGGTTTTTGTTTCTCTAGGGAAAATACCTAGGACTGGGATTGCTGGGTTATATGGTAAGTGTAGTTTTTTTTTTTTGGTAAGAAACCGCCAAACTGTCCTCCAGAGTGATTGTGCCATTTTGCATTCCCTTCAGCAGAGTATGAGAATTCCATTTGTTCCACATCTTTATCAGCATTTGGTATTGTTAATTAAAAAAAATTTTTTTAAGTCATTCTAATAGCTGTGTAGTGGTATCTCATTGTAGTTTTAATTTGCTTTTTCCTAATGGCTGAAGATGTTAAACATCTTTTCTTGTGCTTATTTGTCATCTGTATATCTTCTCCTGTGAAGTTTCTTTTCAAATCTTTTGCCTGTTTTTTGTTTTTCTTTTAATTGAGTTGTTTTCTAACAATTACATCTTGGGAGTTATTTATGTATTCTAGATGCAGTTCCTGTCTTGGATTTGTGATTTGCAAATATTTTCTCTCTGTGTAGCTTGTCTTTTCATTCTCTTAACACTGTGCTTTTCCAAAGCAAACGTTTTATTTAGATTTTGATGAAGCTCAGTTTATTGATTTTAAAAAAAGTTTTTTATGGATCATATTATAGCTAAGAACTCTGCCTCGCTGTAGGTCCCGAAGATTTTTCCCTGTGTGTTCTTCTGAAAGGTACTGTAAGGTCGAATCTTAACAAACGGCACCACGAAACAGAGGAAAGCTTCAAGTGAGCTTTATTAGGGAGCACTCCCGGGCGAGGTTCACTGGTCTGAGAGAAAGGGGGCCAGAGAAGTCGCACCCGGGCGAGGGTTGGGCAAGATTTTATAGGGGAAGAAGGGAAAGGGGTGTGGTGAATCTGGGAGGGCGCAGGGTATTCCTTATTTGGTGGTCTTTTCGGGTATCCTGGGGGACCGTTGGTCCCGCCCCTCGAAAGGCGGGAAGGCTGGGCTGGGTTCAAAGTCCCCAGGTCAGTTCCTGGAACTGGGTGGTCCGGAATGTCTCCAGGGCAGTTTCTGGAACTGGGTGGTCCGGAGAATTTCGGTCTGACGCAACCTGTGAATCTGATTGTGTTCCCCTGCCTCGGGCCAGTTGGCCTTACAGGTACAATTTTACGTTTTACATTTAGATCTGTGATCTAATTTGACTTAATGCTTGTTTAAAGCATGATAGATCAGGGTTCATTTTTTTGTAAATAGATGTTTGATTGTTCCGATGTCATGTGTTGAAAATGAAAACACTATCCTTTCTCTATTGAATTGTCTTTGCACCTTTGTCAAAAATCAATTGGCCATAGTTGTATGGGTCTATTTCTGTATTCTGTTTCACTGGATTCTTTTTCAAAATTGTTTTCACTCACCTAACTCTTTTACTGTTCCAAATAAATTTCATGATCAGCATGTCTTTATCTATAAGAACTCTTGGGATTTTGATTGGGATTGTGTTAAATCTATAGATCAATTTGGAGAGAATTGACAACTTTATTATATTGAGGTTTCCAATCCATGAATTTGGTAAGTAAGTCTCCTCACTTATTTAGGGTCTTGATTTCATCAGCATTTTGTGCTCTTAAGCATATATAATGTCTTATTAGGTTTATACTTAAAAATTTCACTTTTTGGAGATATTGTAAATGGTATTTAAAAAATTTTCAGTTTCTGATTGTTCATTGCTAGTATATTGAAATATGATTGATATCTGCAAGTTGACTTTGCTAAACTCACTTAATGAATTCTGGGAGCTGTTTTTGTAGATTCCTTGGGATTTTTTAATATGTATGGTCATTATATACAAATAAAGATTGTTTTATTTCTTCCTTTCCAATCTGGATGCCTTTTGTTTTCTTCCCTTGCCTTACTGCGCTGTCTGGGACTTCAAATACAGTGTTGAATAGGAACTGTGAGAACCGATATCCTTTCCTTATTCTTGATGTTAGGGGAATAACATTCAATTCTTCATCTTTAAGTAAATATGTTTTTTGTAGATGTGTGTTTTTTTGTAGACATCCTTTAGCAGATAAAGGAAGTTTCCTTTAATTCCTAGTTTGCTGAATTTTTATCCTGAGAGGCTGTTGAGTGTCAAATGCTTTTTCCTGCCTCTGTTGATGTGGTCGTATGTATTTTTTCTTCTTTAGTCTTTTAGTTTGGTGGATTATATGGATTGACTTTGGAATATTGAAGTAACCTTACATTCCTGGGATAAATCCCACTCATGATGTGTTAATATGTTTTTCCAACTCGTTAAAATTTAGTTGAGTATTTTGTGTCTATCATTCCTGAAGGATTTAGTCTGTAGTTTTCTTGTAATATTTTGGTCTGATTTTATGAGGGTAACGCTGCCCTGACAAAATGAAGTGGGAAAGTTCCCTCATCTTCTATTTTCTGGAAGAGATTGTGTAAAATTGGTAGAAATTTAGGTATTTGGTGGAAATTGCTACTGAAATCATCTTGATTTGGAATTTTCTTTTTTGGAAGGTTTTTTATTACAAATTTTAAGTTTTTAAGTAGCTATAGGACTATTCAGTTTCTCTTATTTCTTCTTTGGTGAATTTTGATAATTTGTACCTTTGAAGGAATTGTGTTATTTCATCTAAGTTCTCCAATTTCCATGCATAGGTTTGTATGCATTATTTTCATATTATCCTTTTAATTACTGTGGGATCTGTAATGATAACTCCTCTTTCATTCTTGATATTGGTAATTTATGTCTTTTTTTTTTTGCCAGTCTTGCTAGAGGTATGAGTTTCATTGATCATTTGAAAAGAGCTATCTTTTTTTTTTTTTAACATCTTTATTGGAGTATAATTGCTTTGCAGTGGTGTGTTAGTTTCTGCTTTATAACAAAATGAATCAGCTCTACATATACATATATCCCCATATCTCCTTTTTAAATTGATTTTTCCCTATTGTTTTTCTCTTTTCCATTTCGTTGATTTCTGCTCTTATGTTTATTATATCCTTCATTCTTTTTGCTTTGGGTTTATTTTGCTCTCTTCATGGTTTCTTAAAATAGAAGCTTAGATTATTGATTTGAGATATTTCTGCCTTTTTAAAAAAATTTTTATTGGAGTATAGTTGATTTACAATGTTGGGTTAGTTTCCGCTGTACAGCAAAGTGAATCAGTTATACATATACATATATCCACTCTTTTAGATTCTTTTCCCATATAGGAATACAGAGTATTGAGTAGAGTTCCCTGTGCTATACAGTATGTCCTTATTAGTTATCTACTTTATATATAATAGGTATATATTTCTTCTTTTCCAAAGTATTTAATAATATAAATTTCCCTCTAAATATTACTCTAACTGCATCCTACAAATTTTGATTTATTTTCATTTTCATTTATTCAAAATATCTTTTGATTTTTCTCTTTTACCCATGGATTGTTTAGAAATGTGCTATTTAATTTCTAAGTACTTGGGAATTTTCCAGTTTTCTTTCTGTTATTGATTCCTAGTTTATGTCCATTATGGTAAGGGAATATAGTTTGATTTTAGTTCTTTTAAATTTGTTAAGGTTTGTTTTATGAGCCAGGATATCTTGGGAACTGTTCCACGTTCGCTTGAGTTGCTGGGTAGAGTATTTTTATAAATTTATTTATTTTTGGCTGTGTTGGGTCTTTGTTGCTGCGCACGGGCTTTCTCTGGTTGCGGTGAGTGGGGGCTACTCTTCGTTGTGGTGGCTTCTCGTTGCGGAGCACGGGCTCTAGGCGTGCGGGCTTCAGTAGTTGTGGCACATGGGCTCAGTAGCTGTGGCTCATGCGCTCTGGAGCACAGGCTCAGTAGTTGTGGCGCACGGGCTTAGTTGCTCCGCAGCATGTGGGATCTTCCTGGACCAGGGCTTGAACCTGTGTCCCCTGCGTTGGCAGGTGGATTCTTAACCACTGAGCCACCAGGGGAATCCCTAGAGTATTTTGTAAGTGTAAATCAGATCTAGTTGGTTGATGGTGTTGCTCAGCATTTTTATATTTTGTTTATTTTTTTGGTCTATTTTTTCTTTGAGAGATGAGTATTGATGTCTCAAACAATAATTGTGGATTTGTTCATTTCTCCTTTCAATTCTATCAGTTTTTGCTTCATGAATTTGAGGCTGTAATGTTAGGTACATACACAATTAGGATTGTTATTTTTCATTATTATGTAATGTCCCTTTTATGCCTGAATACTTTTCTCAGATATGAATAACCATTCCAGCTTTCTTTTAATTAGTGTTTGCATGGTACCTCTTTTTCTAACTTTTATTTTTAATCTACCTCTATCATTATATTTGAAGTGGGTTTCTTGTATACAGCTTTGGGTTTTTTATCCATTCTCATAACCTCTGTATTTTAATTGTTGTGTATATCATTTACATTTAACATATATCAATGTATTTTAATTTAGGCCCACCATTTTCTTACTTGTTTTCTGTTGTTTCTTCTGTTTTTTTTTGCGGTACGCGGGCCTCTCACTGTTGTGGCCTCTCCCGTCGCGGAGCACAGGCTCCGGATGCACAGGCTCAGAGGCCATGGCTCACGGGGCCAGCCGCTCCGTGGCATGTGGGAATCTTCCCGGACTGGGGCACGAACCTGTGTCCCCTGCATCGGCAGGCGGACTCGCAACCACCACGCCACCAGGGAAGCCCTGTTTCTTCTGTTTTTGATTCTTCTGTTTCCCGTTTTAAATCTTCTTTTGGATTATTAGAATTATTTTACTGTTTCATCTAAATTTATCTATTGAGTTTTTGAACATATCTCTTTGTATAGGTTATTTTAAAACATTAAAGAATTTTTAGTGGTTGCTTTAGAGATTATAGGAACTTTTCATTTCACCATAAGTGAAATGTAAAAACGTTGCCACACCTATCCCCAGTATATTTTATATCCAAAAACATTGAAAATACCACCAGACTATGTTTTAACTTTTGCTTTACTGTCATAAATGTTTTAAAGAACTTGAGGTGTTTTCATTTCTACTGTTCTTCTAGATAGTTATCTAGATATTTATCATTTTTTGAAAATTGAAGTATAGTTGATTTACTACCATTTGCTTTTCTCTTCCTTCCTTCTCTCTTCCTTCTTCCTTCATTTCTGAAGTTTCCATCTCTCTCTGTAGTATCACTTCCCTTTGGTCTGAAGAACTTCCTTTAGCATTTCTTTTAGAGCAGATCTTCTGGCAGTGGATTCACTTGGTTCTCCTTCATTTGAGAATGTCTTCATTTTACCTTCACTGCTTAAGAATTCTAGCACGACAGTTTCTTTCAGCATTTTAATAATATTGTTCCACTGCCCTCTGGCCTCTATGGTTTTGACTGAGAAATCTGCTGTTATTTGATTCTTTGTTCCTCATAAATGTGTCATTTTTCTCTGGCTGCTTTCAAGAGTTTTTGTTTGTTTTATGTTTTTTGTCTTTATTTTTCAGTGGTTGCTAGGTGTGAATTTCTTTGAACTTATCCTGTTTGGTGTTTGATAAGCCTCTTTAGTCTGTATGTTTTATGCCTTTTTCAAAAGTTGGAAAGTTCTAAGTTGTATTTCTTCAATTTTTTTTTTTATACTACACTCTCCTAATTTTCTCCTATTTTTCTGGGACTCTGATGAAAAAGACCTTTTGGTATTGGCTCAGAGGTCCCTGAGGCTCTCTTAATTTTTTCTTTTCTAAGTTTTTTCCCCCCTGTTTTCATATTGGATAATTTTTGTTGATCTGTCTTCAAGTTCACTGAGTATTCTGTCATCACCATTTGTTGAGCCCATCCAGTCCATTTTTATTTGGTTTTTGTATTTTCCATTTCTAAAATTTTTATTTGGTTCTTTTGTACGTTTTCTGTTTCTCTGCTGAGACTTTATTTTGCCATTCATTTCAAGACAGTGCACCCTATGTCTTGGCATTTTGCCAACATCTTAATCACTTGACTTTAAACCATGTTTACGAGTCTTTTTGTAGTTAGAAGTCTTACATTTTGATATAATCAAATCATATAATTTATTCTTTGTGCATTTTGTTGACCCTGTCTTAGGCATCCTCTATACAGTATTTTATTTCATTTAGTACTGACAAAAGTGTATTATCTCTATATTATAAGTGAAGAAACTGAGGCTCTGAAAGGTAGCAAATCTAGGGTTACTCTATGAGAAGCGTTAGGATTGAACTTAGTGTTGTCTCCAAAGCCCCTGATCTTTCTGCTTTGCCTTTGAGAACTGAGCTGGAGTAGTGACTTGGAGAATGGAAGGGGAACAACAGATGCATGAGTTATGGCCTGGGCAGACACACTGGGTTTAATACAACATCATCAGCAGTCTCTTCACAGTTCAAATAGTCTTTAAAAAGGATGCCTTCATCTAATATTATTTTTAAGTTATTTTTTGTTAGGAAATTTATACTAAAAAAATTCAAAAGGTAAAAAGGTTATATAGCATATACTTCCAGATACATACCATTTATATCAAGCAAGTAAGCATATCTTCCCCTTACTTTTCACAATGGTAGCCTGCCACATATAATATTCTATACCATAGTGTTTTTGTTTAACAGTGTGTCTTGATAACTTCCTTTGAGTACACAGAGTGATCTCTTATTCTTTTTAGTGGCTCCATAAGATTCTGTTGAGTGGCCATATCATAATTTACTTATAACCATGGACTGTTGACTTTCAAAAATGTGAAAAATGAACTGTAACATACATGTAGGAGCACGTTTAAATCACGTGAGAACGGTTCAATAAATTATCAAAAAAGTGAACATAGGGCTTCCCTGGTGGCGCAGTGGTTGAGAGTCCGCCTGCCGATGCAGGGGACACGGGTTCGTGCCCCGGTCCAGGAAGATCCCACATGCCGCGGAGCGGCTGGGCCCGTGAGCCATGGCCGCTGAGCCTGCACGTCTGGAGCCTGTGCCTCGCAATCGGAGAGGCCACAACAGTGAGAGGCCCTCATGATGCAAAAAAAAAAAAAAAGTGAATATATAAGTAGCTTTAGTGTGTATGCTAATTTCTGTTCTTGGAGTTAGGTTAACCTGCTTTAGAAAGCTTGCTGGATGTTACACACAAGTAAATCAGGTGTTTTCTGTAGGCAGTGAGGTTTACTTGACACATCATAGTCACTGGAGCCAGACAGGGCAGGATATGAATCTCAGCTTTTCCACTGGTTATGTGATTTTTGATCATGTGTATAGCGGGGGTAATCTGCTCTCAGAGTTGTTTTAGGGGTGCAGATATTGTATTTAAATTACCTAAGCTCAGTGTCTCTTACATAGCAGGGTCTTGGTAAATACTAGTTTTCTTAATCTGTTTTTTTTTTAATTTCCAACTTTTAATTTTAACAAATCTTAAACTTATGGAAAAGTTGCAAAATAGTACAACAAACAACCATATATTCTTCATCTAGATTTATCAATTAATATTTTGCTACATCTGCTTTATCTCTTTTTTTTCCCTCCCTCCCCACTTATTAGAGAGCTAGTTGCAGGCATGTGACAGCACCCTTAAGTACTTCAGCATGTATCTCTTACTTAGGATATTCTCCTACAAAATCATAATACTCTTACCTTATATAAAATTGTTATTCAGATTCCCCCAGTTATCTCCATAGAGCTTAAAAAAATTTCAAGATTCACTATATGATTTCACTGTACTTAGTAGTCAGGCCTCTATTACCTCCACTTATTTAGAAGAGTCCCCCAGCCATTTTTGCCTTAAGATTGTCATTAAAATTTTTGAAGAGTCCAGGCCCGTTGTTTGTAGAATGTCTTTCAATTTGGATTTGTTTGATTGACAACTCTTGATTAGACGCAAGTTAAAGGTTGTAGGCATTTTGGGAGTTCCCTGGCGGTCCAGTGGTTAGGACTCGGTGCTTTCACTGCCGGGCCTGGGTTTGACCCCTGATCGGGGAACTAAGATCCTGCAAATAAATGGTGAGGTGCAAGAAGAAAAAACAAAAAGATTGTAGGTGTTTTAACATTTTAAATGCAATTGCTTACTTTCAGTGATTTAGTTCAGGAGGCACGAGATGTCATTTTGTTCCACCAGGAGGTGGTATTAAATATATTCTCTTGATTAGGGTGGTGTCTAGTAGGTTTCTAAATTGTGAAGATACTCTCCTTTTGTAAATAACAAGCCATCTGAGGGGTGGTATCTTGAGACAGTGGGAATATCGTGTCTTCCAGTGTTCTTTCACCTGATGCTTTACGCATTGATGATTCCTGCCTGAGTCAGTTATTACCATAGCAGTTGTATAAGGGTGATTTTCTCTTCCTGTTATTCTTCTACATTTATTAACTGGATTTCTTTTGTAAAGAAGAGCTTCCCCTTTTCCTTTCCTTTTCTTTCTTTACCTGTTTACTCACTGTCAGTGTGGAGTCATGAATCCTCTCTCCACTCAGTCATCATTCATTTCAGTGCTCAGATGGTCCTGAGTTTGGCTCTTACTTCTGGGTTAGTACAGTTATAGCAACGGTAAGCTTTTACTCCATTTGTAGCCTTGGAAGCTATGGGGGTTCATGCAGGTATTGTCCCTTAGATCTTACTTCTGATGACCCATCTGTTCTTATTTTCTAGCAAATCACTGAATTGAAGAAAGAAAACTTTAACCTAAAGCTCCGCATCTATTTCCTCGAGGAAAGGATGCAACAGGAATTTGATGGCCCCACTGAACACGTCTACAAAACTGTGAGTGCCCTGCTTCTTGCCGCCATTCCCAGTGTCTTTTCTAACAGTCATTCCAAGCAGAAGTTTGATTAATATTTGTTCTCAGAGTTGGCATGAGTAGAGAGCACTGCTTTCACTTCATTTGAATTGATTACAGGGAGCATGAAGAGATAATAGGATGACCTTAATATTAAGCAAAAGGCGATACAAGATTAATTTTAAGGGAGTCCTTCTCTCTTCTTAAAGTGGGCATTCTGATTTACCATATCTCAATTGCCTTTTTCTCATTATTTATAATTTAGACAAAGACAGTGAAATGGTAGAATGTCTTTGGAATTGAATCCTATTGTTACTGACTAACTTGTGTAACTGTAGGCAAGTCACTTCAGCTCTCTGGGCTTGCTTCCAGAGTTAAGTGATAATCCCTCTGTCTTGGGGTTATTTGTGTGGATTAAAATGAGTTGACAGATGAAAAGCCTCAGCACCCAGTCAGCGCTTGACAATGATCATCACTGTCTTCTTGGGGCTTCCGTGGGCGGCCCGAAGGTAGGCTTGTCATTTTTCCTGTGATCTGACTCTTCTGTATTCCTGGTGTGCCTGCTTATCACTGTCAGAAGAAAGAGTCTATTCCTATCTCAAGTCTTGACCTGGAGGTCTCCGCCTGAAAACAAACCTTGGTTCTGAAAGTTGAAAAAAGAACTTGGCTTTCTTGAAGAGACATGAGTGCAAACAATATTTTAGTGCCCGTTTCTTGACTTTCTCTAGGAGATTAGCCCTTGGCCTGAGAATTCTTCCATTTTTTCTATTCGGAAGTTTGCACCAGTGGAAGCTTTTGAAGGAGGAAAAAGAACTCTCCTTGAGTTTTAGCGGACGGACTTAAATGGGCTTGTCTTGAAGAGGGATTGTGCTGTACTTCTGGGCCTTTTCAACCATTGAAAAGCTCCCTTGTCCCTCAAGACACGATTTCTCTTTCTTTATTGTGGGAGAGAAGGACAGTGAGGGTCTCCCCTTCTCTGGAAGGAAGTGGTGGTGCAATCAGAATTTTAAAGAAAACCCAGTAACCGAAAATATTTTGTATGCAAGTATGATTATCATGTATCTCAGAACGAATATGGGTGTTAGGACATCAAAGTAAGTGAATTGCCTGCTCCTGGTCGGGCACCTGTCCTGGGCATTTGTGCATTCAGCAGCTTGTTTTAATTCTCAAGACAGTCCTGTACAATGAAGGTGGTCCTCACCTTGCAGGAGAGGCAGTTGAAGCTCAGGGAAGATCAGCAACTTGCTCCCTGTCGTATAGCTGCTGTGTGAGATGGGTTTTGGGCCCGGGTCTGCCTACCTCATTCTACTACACAGTTTCAGCTCTTTTCCACTGTTTGGCTAGATGACTTGATTTAATTACACTTTTATTTAAATTTTAATTTTTTGGATAGGTGTACATGGTTCAAAATCAAAAAGCATAAAAGGTATACACTGGAAAGACTTTCTTCCACCCTTGTCTCCTAGATTCCCTGGATCTAACCAATATCATTAATTCCTCAGGCAGAGAAATTTGATGTGTACACAAGCAAGCACTGTGTGTGTACGTACATGTGTACAAACCCCCTTTTCACATAAATGCGAGCATGTTCTGCTTTGCACCTCGCACTTTTCCTTAACAATATCTTGAACGTCTTTCCTTAATAGTGGCTTAAGAGCTGCTTCCTTCTTTTTTATAGTGATTTTCCATTTGATGCTTACAAGGCGTCTTGATTTTTGGTTTAGACGTTATGGTCGCCATGTATATAGGTTTATAACTTCAAGTATTGAGCTTGCAGAAAAGTCTAGTGGACCTGTTAGCAGTCCATTCGTTTAAATTTGCTGGGCTGGGGTGCCAATTGGTTCATCAGAAAGCAAAGCACTTAGAACATGATATCAGCTGTTACATAGAAGCTCTCTGCCCTTCAGAGAGCTGGAACAGGAATCTTCTCTTTGAAGGGTGTTTCTGCAGTTTTCACAAAACCACAGTGGAAGACATTGTGCACTGTCACTCAGTGTCCTTTATGCCAAGATCAGTTTCTTCTAGAAAAAGTTCTGCTGCAGAGATGACTTCTTTAGT
Organism: Aethalodelphis obliquidens; assembly: GCF_003676395.1. Taxonomy (NCBI): domain Eukaryota; kingdom Metazoa; phylum Chordata; class Mammalia; order Artiodactyla; family Delphinidae; genus Aethalodelphis; species Aethalodelphis obliquidens. The sequence goes on from NW_020837951.1 coordinate 13,878,339, forward strand.
TCCTGTTGTTTGACAGTGAAAAAAATAACACAGTCTGAGCCTTGTCTCATAGCCTCTTCTCATTTGTTAGTTCATTCAATCCTCAAATCCAACATGTCAGGTGGGCTTTATGTTTTTCGTGTGACACTTGAGGGATCCGAAAAGAGACACCTGCTCTCTGACCTCCTGGGCTTGTGTTTCTAAGGACAGTTACAGGCTCGCACTTGCACTTTCATATTGGATGTGAGCAGGAAGGCAGGGCCTGCGTCTGCCTCGTCTACCGTGGTGGCCTTGGTGCTTAGCCTGTGCTTGGCCTGTCACAGGGGTTGGTGTATGTCTGCGAAGTGAAGGAATGAGTAAATAAATGAGTATCCACTGACTTGCCACGGTTTCCTCCTGGGAAGGAGTGGAGGCAGAATTTGAAGCCAGGTCCGTCTAGTCCCAAGGCTGTGGTCTTTCCATTCTAGCTGACTTCTCAGTCAGGGGTGCTCTTCCCCCCAGGGCTCCTTGGCTAAAAGGAGGTAGACCTGTCCTCGGAGATTGTAAATTTTACCAGAAATGGTATTTTTATTTAAAATAATACACATGTAGTATGGAATAAAATGTAAAGTTGGCATAAATTATTAAAATAAAGCAGGAGCAAGATTAGAGAAATCTTGGATTTACAGCAGTCCCCTGCAGGCTGCGCACTCAGACCTTCCTCTTTACTGCATGAATTCACCTAATATTCACCTAATATTCCGTCTGGGGTACATCTGTGGACTGGTTTGCGAAGCTGATCTCTCCCCGCTGCCTCACGTTGTGACCCGTGTGCCAAAGAGTCTGTCTTTGGATTCTCACGTGAGTTACAAGCCCAGGACCATGTGTGTCTCCCTTTGTTCCAGTCACTTAAGAGGAAGACGGCTGGGGAACACTGTGGTGTCCCCTCTAGACAGCTGGCCCTGTGTGGTCACGGCTCTTTGGGAAGGGAGCACCCTGAGATCTTAAACTGAAATGAGACAGGCAGTGATGTGGCTTCCTGCTCATCCATCCACAGGTTTTATGTTTTTGATGCTGTAACACATTCCCGCTGCTACACCACCGCATGCATGATTGCAAACAACCAGAAGTAATTGCCTCGGAATGGTAAAAGCAAGCTGCAGAATTGATTGTAAACTTGCCTGGTGGAGGGCAAACAATTTTTAAATCAGCCTCACTTGTATGACATTTATGCCTGAACGTTTGAATGCTCTGGCTCTTAGACGCTTGGAAAATTTACATAATTGTTCCAAGCCTTGAGAAATCCAGGGCCTCCTTTGGAGCCCACCAGTGTTCAGTAATTCCCTTTTCCCTGTGCCCCGAGGCTAATGAGGGTTTGAATCTAGTATCTGTCTATTATGAGCATCACGGAGCCAGTCCGTGCTGAAAGCAGGTTTCCCACTATAGGCATTCGGATGTCCTGTGCTTCACACTGTTTCTTTTCTTTCCTAATCTTGTCTGGAAGAACATCGAGCTCAAGGTGGAAGTAGAGAGTCTGAAGCTGGAGCTCCAGGAGAGAGAGCGTCTGCTCATCAAAGCCTCGTGAGTACCTGTCCCCCTGCCGCGAGCTCACAGGTCGCCCAGGGTTCTGGTGGTGGAGGCTGGGTGCGTCGGTACAAGAGAACCTTGTGTTTCTAAGCCAGTTCTTCTCCAGCGGGGCTCTGAGGACCGCGAGGAAATTTACATTTTTATTTAATTATTTTTCAACAAACTTTTAAAATGTAACATACTTACAGGAAGATGAACCGATCGTAAGTGTACATACAGCATGATGATTTTCACAAAGCAGGCACAGCTGTGGGCCACCTTCCAGATCAGAAACCAGAACATCACCAGCCCCCCGGACGCTTCCTTTGTGCTCCCAGAACTTACCCTTCTCCCTCAAAGATAACCGCTGCTCACCGCTAGCATCCGCATTGCTTAGTTCTGCCTGGTTTTGAACTGTATAGAAAAGGAATCGTACACTGTGCACCCGCCCTTTTGTGTCTGGCCTCTTTGCTTAGCCATGTGTCTGTGAAATCCATCCCTGTTGTCAGTTACATCAGCAGCTCCTTCATCTTCATTGCTGTGAAAGGCTGGGGGGCCTCAGGGTCCTGAAGGACTCCTGCGGTGGGTGAGGCAGGGGGGCAGAGGGTGGGGCTTCAACCGGAGGAACTCGTTCTTGTATGTGTTTTATGTACTAGGGTCCCTTGTAATATTTAGTTGATAAGAGGGGTTCTACTGCTTTAAAAAATTTGAAAACTATTACCTTAGTCAATCAATCAGTTAATTAATTTAAATATTTATTGAACAACAAGCACAGTTCAGAGGATACAGTCTGTGACTCAGTTGGTCATTCATTCATTCATAAACATTTCTCGCGTAAGTGTGCCACACGCTGAGGACTTGAGAAGAGATGTCCCTTCCCTCAGGAGCTCATTGGAGACGGGTGAGCCTGTGAACGGGGTATGCTGGAGGTGCAGTGACAGAGGGCGTTTGTGGGCACGGGGTGAGGCACCAAAGTGTGCTGAGTTTCGCTTGGTGAGAGAGGAGTAAGACTTCCCAGAGTTGACCCACCACGGACCTGGCTGGAAGCTTACCTGGGAACGCTTCATCTGTGCTAGCAGCAGAGCTCCTGCTGGGTACGGCTGCCCAGGGGCGTAGGGCCTTTGGCCTAGGGCACAGCTGCGCTGCTCTGGGCCAGGCCACACAATTCCTTTTATTGTCACATAGCCAGCAGCCGGCATGGACTGCTGTGGGCTCTGAGTAGACTAGAGGTTCCCTGGCCCAGGCTTCTCTGAGTTATGCTGACTGTGCACACGTGGTATTTTCTGAGTGAGTGAGTGATGAATGAATGAATGAACAAACTAGATTGACACTTTTTTTTTTTTTTTTTTTTGGCCATGCTGCTGGGCTTGCGTGATCTTTGTTCCCCATCAAACCCGGGCTCAAGGCAGTGAAAGCGCTGAGTCCTAACCACTGGACTGCCAGGGAATTCCCTTAACACGTTGTTTTTGTTGGTTGCCTTTGTTGTTGTTGTTGTTTGGAAGCACATCGTTCTCTGGGCAGGAAGTCAAATTGACTTTACCAAGCCTAGAAGTCAGTAGCAGAATTCTGTCTGTTTCCTACTCTGTTCACCCTGCCTGCTGCAGATCTCAGCCAGGACTTGTTTCTAGCCAGGCGTGTGCACATGGAAACCCGGACTCAAAAAGGCCACGTGCGTGCCTCAGTACCAGCGCACCGAGCTGAGCGTTTGGGGGCTGGTGCCCGTGTTTGTATGCACAGATTTTCCAGCTGCCCAGACTGGTGTCCAAGGCCCTTTTTGGTCTGACCAGCTTTATTAATTTATTCAGAAAATATTTATCAAGCAGTTGTCGTGTGTGGCACTGGCCTAGGTTCCTGGAAATAGAGCCGTGATCCAAACAGACACATGGGGCTTACATTCTGGAAGGAGTGATCGGGATAGAATACTTGGAGTAATAGATATATAAATACACGTTGGGAAAAGAGCTGTGAGCGAAAGGGAGGAAGCTAGGAGAGTTAGAGCAGCAGGAATAGGTCCGTAGCTGTAGGTGTGTGGCCGGGAAGGTGGCATTTGAGATGAGATTGGATCTGGCGGTAAGTAGGCCTTGACCAGGGGGAAAGGGTGGAGAAGGTGTTGAAGGAGGAGGGAATGTGCAGGTCTCAGGAGATACGACAGGTCTAGGGGGCTCGGTCTTGTCTTGCAGGGTCTTGAGGCCTCACTAGAGATTTTGGTCTTTATCCTGAGCTCAGATGGAAAACAGTCATGGGTTTTAAGCAGCTGACACAATCAGGGCTTTGTTTTTTCAAAGGTCACTCTGGTTGCTGAGTGGGGAATGTTTTGTGGAGGGAGCCAGGGTGGAAGCAGGGAGTCGAGTTAGGAGGCTGGGCCAGTAGTTTAGGCAGGAGATTCGTGATGAGCTGCATGGGGGGACTGGGGAGATGGTTGGGAAGCAAAGTCCACAGGGCTTGGTAATGGTGGGAAGGGCGATGTCAAGGATGCCTTCTAGGGCAGGGGTTCTGTTTAAGAAAGTCACAGTGACTTCACTGCTCCAACTTTCTCTCCACCAACACTTTATCCCAGTAGTGCACAGGTACTGAAAATGTCCTGCCCCTGCTGCTCTAGCTTTGCCTTGGCAGGTCTCTTCTGCTTCCCGTCCCCTCCTGGCCCAGATGCCTTTCCTGTCGCCTCCCCTCCATAAAGGCTCATGCTGAGTCTCGTGGCTGCCCGTGGTCCACATCTCAACCTCGGTACAGACTGCTCTGGCATATAATGGCAATCCCATGTGTATGTAACACTTGACAGTTTATAAAACGCTTTCACATCCATTTATTGCTACATTCCATCATTATCCTGGGAGCTAGGCAACTTTCTAGGAAAACCTTTTGTAGCGGGGGGAACTCAGGCCTGGAGACGGGAAGGACCATGACAAAATCACTTAGAAAGATCAGAGCTGGGATTAGAACTCAAGTCCCTGACTTTTAGCCTAGCACTAGGTTTCATGTTCTTTATTTTCCTGTGTGTGATTCTCACTTCTCTAACATGACTGTACATCTTGTGAGGCCAAGAGCCTGCTCCCCTACTTGAGTGGAGATGGGGCCAGTGGAAGGAGCAGGGGCTCTGGGTTGGCTCTGCCAGTAGGTGGGTCTTTGGCTTCTGAGTCTTGGCTTCTCAGCTGTTCCTACTTCATGGGGCCTTTGTGAGAATTACCTGCCACGGGCTAGGTGCCCTGTCCACCGCACGTCTGCTAAAGGTGCCTTTCTTTACCCCGAAATGCCCAGCACCTGTCACAGGAAAAGCCCCTGCTTTTTCTAAAAAACTATAATTAGAATGGAAAGAGTCAAGAGGAAATGTTGAGGGTTAGAAAGGGTAGTGAGGGTGGTGTTTATAGACAGTTCTGTCTTGTATTGGGTAGAAAGCTGGATTAGACCAGTTTCTGTAAACCTTTCCTCTCCTTAGGCCTTGGTGTCTATCTCATCTGTTGCCCCAGATTCTGTAAAGAGAGAAAGGGCAGAAGGAGAGAACGAATGTTTACTGAGATCCTGCTTTGCCCCAAACCCTGCGCCTGGCACTTGACATGCTTTATTGCAGTTGATTTTACAACAGCTGTTTGAGGCAGCCAGTGTTCCCATTTGAGTGGAAAGAAAACTGAGGCTCAGAGGAGTAGGAAGTCTTGCCCAGGTTGATGACAGAACTGGGACTGGCCTGGTCTGAGCTCGCTCTGCCTTGCTCTGGAGTAAGTATATAGTTTGCCGGCTTTCTATTCTTGTATTTCTCACTTACAGTAAGGGGGCATTAAAAACGAAAGCAGACATATTGTCGGGAGTAAATTTTATCTCTGTGGCTTTAAAACACAAACAAAAACAATAATTCCATCAGTAGGGGAAAATTGCACCATACTGCTGAGTATAAATTTTATTGCTACAGAGATACAAAGATGATAAATGAAAAGTTGGAACATTTGTTATTGGGAATATATTTTATTGGTGTAACTAAAGTGCAGCCAAACTGAATAATACCAGTACTTGTTAAAAATTGTAGTCAGCCCCTCGACGATGTATATGATTCAGACTGCAAAACAGAAATGTTTGATCTGGGCTGATAGGAGGGAGCCGGTGTATTTGCACGTGCTGGGTGGTGGAGGCGGGGGGAGGGGGAGGCAGTCAAGCGGGCCATTTTCTAGAGAAGTCTCTATGAAGCCCAAGGGCTAAAACATTTCTGGTGGTTAGTGGAAATTTGGGACTGGAAAAATCCTGTGTCCAAGGCTCAGGAGGGAAAAGCTTCTAGTACAGAAATCTTCCAGCCATGTATAATGCCTCTTGAGGAGTGGTGGAAGTGATTGTGAATCATTGTGAATTCCAGACAGTACTGATCAGGAAGTGAGCTGAGGGAGTGGCGGCTCAGGACGTTTCATAGCAGTGATCAGGAGGTGACCGTGGTGGTCTTAGTTCTGGCCAGAGAGGATCCATTCTCAGCTCAGATGCCAGCAGAGGCGGTGGAACGAGGCCTCTTACAGCGGCGCAGCAGGGGCCAGTGCTGCGGTGGCCTCGGGGACAACAGGCCAGCAGGCAGCACTCAGATCAGAGAGGAAGGGCACCGCGCTACGGCCACCACATGTGTTAGCACATTAGTTCTAAGAGCTAATCATCTCATTTTTCAAATGAGGAAACTGAGGTGTAAGAGGTAATTTACCCAGAGTCACGCTGAGGACATAATAGAGTCAAAATTTGGAAGCAGATCTGTTCAGCCTCAGAGCCCCTGTTCTTTCTTTCCAATTGTTCACATTGAATTCCATTAAAATGATATCATGACACTGGGGCCTTCTGAAGGCTTATTGGTGAAAGGAGACAAGATATGAATAAAGTCTTTATTTGCAGGCGACTCATGTTCGAGGCAGCAAGGATGGCCCTCTTGACTTTGCATTGTTCTCGGTCAGAAATTCACATGGCCTGTGCATGTGAGTGTCTGATCACGTGGCCCCTGGTTGGGAAAATGTTATATACCCTTAAAGTAGGGCATGGGAGGCTGGTGGTGAATAGACTTATCCTTTTGCAGCTTTTCTGAAAAGCTAGCTTTAGGCGGAGCCGTCTCCTTCATCATTCTGCCTTCTGGAAACCCGCAGTCATTTTAGAAATCTGATGAGACCTGCCTCTGAGTCTGTGTCTCACAAATTCACATCCGGCGCTGTTTTTCGAGAACCAAAATGAAAGGCGTCTGTGGTTGTAGCGCTGTGTCTGGTGTTGGTGGGCCAGCCCCACCATGCTGGTCAAGCAGAGAGAATGTTCCACAATGCCCGGCGATGTGAAGTCTGCCTTTTATGTTGGAGGTGGTGGAGGGCGGGTAACCTCCTCTCCTCAGGCCCTCAGTTGCCGCTCGTGCTTGCCGTTTGAGATGCTGTGTTTGAGATGCTCCTCCCTCCAGTGGCAGAGGACCTTTACCTGCAGGTTTATTTTCGTTGTCTCCAGCTCCTTGCGCACTGGTTTGTCACACCAGCGCCCTGCCTTTCCTGCCGCCGGTGGAGGTGTGCTTTATCGGAAGTTTCGTGGTGGGGAATTTGGCAGTAGCTGTCGAGTGTCTTAAAAACGAGCTTATCCTTTAACCTAGTAATTCCCTTTCTAGGAGTTGACCCTAAGAAAATCACTGGATAGTAGGCGAACTATATGTATATATCATATATATGTGTTTTATTTATTTATTTTTTAAAAAAATTAATTTATTTTTGGCTGCGTTGGGTCTTCGTTGTGGTGTGCGGGCTTCGCATTGCGGTAGCTCCATCTTGTTGCGGAGCACGGGCTCTAGGCGCACGGGCTTCAGTAGTTGTGGCATGCGGGCTCAGCAGTTGTGGCTCGTGGGCTCTAGAGCGTAGTAGGTTCAGTAGTTGTGGCGCATGGGCTTAGCTGCTCTGCGGCACGTGGGATCTTCCCGGACCAGGGCTCGAACCCGTGTCCCTTGCGTTGGCAGGCGGATTCTTAACCACTGCGCCACCAGGGAAGCCCCTATATATGTGTTTTAATTGAGATGTAATTGGCATATAACATTGTGTAAGTTCAAGGTATACTGCACGGTTGACTTGATACATTTATATATTGCATTATCTGTGCTTTTGAATTACAAATCTTAATTTAAAAAAAAAAAAAAGCTCAGCACAGGTCTGTGGGAGAAGTGAACAACAAATATTCTTTGTCTCTTTGGAGCGGTTGGAATCACCATCTGACTCTCACTCTTGTGCATTTTATGCCTTTGCCTCTTTTCGCAGCAAAGCAGTTGAGAGCCTCACTGCAGGGGGTGGCTCTGAAATTCAGCGGGTGAAGGAAGATGCTCAGAAGAAGGTGCGGCAGGTCGAAGAGCTCCTAACCAAGAGAATACTCCTTTTAGAAGAGGCAAGTCCGGACTTCCCTGGCCGTCCAGTGGTTAAGACTCTGTGCTTCCACTGCAGGGGGTGTGGGTTTGATCCCTGGTCGGGGAACCAGATCCCGCATGCTGCGTGGTGCGGCCAAAAAAAAAAGAGAGGCAAGTCTGAAAGCCCTGAGGAGAATGTGTTTCCTACAGCGGGTTCGTAACCGAGTGGGCAGAATTTTGTTCCTCTTGTCATAAACTGTCAGGGTTTCAGCAGGGAGAAGAGCCCCCCCTTGCTGAGCACCTCTTGCGCTCCAACCCCGGTCTAGGCACTTTGCGTATGGAATTTATACCCTTACACCCTGCGCGCTGGCCTTTATCGTCTCCATCCTCTAGATGAGGACACGGAAGTACAGAGAGAAATACTAACTAGTCCACGTTTAGTCCCGGATTTAAGTTACAACAGCTGCTTTTACAGCCTGTGTCCTGACTGCAACACCACCCTTCTTTTTATCTAGTTTAGTTCCTTTACTTTAGAGAAGAGGGAGCTGAGGCCTGAGGCCCAGAGAGGGGAGGCGACCCGCCTAACACAGCTAAGCCTGGAGCCAGGTTTCCTGACTCGTAGGCCATGCGTGGCCACGCAGCCCCTGTCCCCAGAGCCCAGTCTCCATCCCTCCATCCCACCTGTGCCAACTGCCTGCTTCCTCTCGGGGAGCCGCTGTGTGTAGCTCTTCTTTCCCCCCATTCTCAGCCTGTGGTGGGAATCAGGATGCTCCTTGGCCAAACAACTTTATCTCCTAGATGTTGAAAAGCTTTCCTCCATATTAAGCTCGTCATCGAGTGATACCAGTTCCTTTTAATTCTTGATCTTTGAAGTCTGTTGTTTCTCTACCCAAAACCCTGATTCTTCTTGGCAGATAAGAGGAGAAATGACACCACAAAGCACTTCCAGATACAAAGAGCAGATTCATTTGTACTGTATTTTACAGCTTATAGTGGTCTTTTCCATTTGTCATGTTCACATCGGCCCCCTGGGGGTGTGTAGCTCCTAGGTCCAAACTACAGACGAGACCGGCTCAGGGAGCTGGGAAACTTAGTCTTGGTCATAAGTAGTAGAGCTGAAACCAAAAGGAGGGTCTGCTGAGCCCGAATTCTGAACTTTAGTTAAAATGTAATTCTGAGACTTCTAAGAGACTTAATCTGTTGGTTCAGTCATCTTATTTTTCCCAGTAAGTGCTTCCCCAGGTTTTAGGGTAGCAGCGTGACTGACAGTACCGGGCTGAATCCCTGCTCTATCACTAGCTTTTCACCTTGGAGAAGACATTTGCCTTCTCTGAGCCTCTGCTGCTTCATCTGTGAAATGAGGCCAGTGGTGTCTGCCCTGCAAGGGTAACTGTAGTACCTGCAGTGAACTAACGATTTATGGAGGGCTCACCATGTCTGAGGCACCCTCCTCAGCCTTTTCATACACTGACTTAGTTTATCCCTTCAGTAAACGTATGAGGTAAATGCTTTGACTATCCCTTTTTAAGAACAAAACCAAAAACATGATGACACAGGCACAGAGTGGCCAAGTCACTTGGCGCAAGGTCACCCAGGTAGTAAATGCCAGGTGGTCTGGCTGTAGAGCCTGCATTCTGGGCTGGTCTAGTCTCTCTGTCAGTATGTAACTTTCTAGGATTGAGTGAGGATCAGAGATAGTATAAGTAAAGCTCCTTGCTCAAAGCACCGTGGAGGGAAGGGCAGGGAAGAGGAAGCCAGCGTATTTTGAGCTTCCTGTGACGCAGCAGGCATTTGACAGTCTCCCAGCAACTCTTTGAGACGGTGGTTATCCCTGTTTTATAGGTTGGGAAACGGGCTCAGAGAGGTTAAGGGACTACTCAAGGTCACCCAGCAAGTAAGTGGTGGGAGAGCTGGGTTTTGAATCCAGTTCGATTTGCCTTTCATCTTTGTGATGCAGTCAGAGGCAGCGGTGTGAGGGCTTGGAGACTCACATCTGCTATTCGGTCCCTTTCCTGAGCACCAGGACCTTTTTCCCCAACACAGACGCTGCCTGCGTGATTTAGGCAATTTCCTTTTTGGCTTCTCTGAGCTCTCAGGAAGAACATAAGAGTTTTTTACCACCTAAATCACCTTGGAGATACAGAAAATGCACTTTAGAGTTGTGTAGTCATTATCTTAAAAATAGTGAGGGGGCAGTGGGGTGTGGGAAGAATTTGTATGGAGATTATGGTGACTCCTAGGAATTTATGTATGTTTAGGTATCGAGAGGCACATTTCTCCTCGTTCTCATTGAAACTGTAAACATTGATCGGATTTTTCAAAACCCAAAATACGGTTCTTGTAGAGTCTTTTCCATTGGAAATGCCTATTACTCTTCAGGATACAAGAGGGGAAAAGTAGCTGGTGAATGTGTTTATTACTGATTCTCCCCATGTGTAGTACAATTCAGAGAGGGGAAATGTGCTGGAGAAAAAGTCATAAATATTTATATTTTAATCCAGTTTCCTTTCAAAGTGTTCCCAATTGTATTGAAAAATTGCATCAAATGCGTTTATTTTAACTCTAGGATGCGAAAGTCACCCAAGCAGAGCTGGAAAAGGCCTTTGCTGGAACAGAAACAGAGAAGGCTCTTCGGTTAAGCTTGGAAAACAAGCTTTCAGAGATGAAGAAGATGCACGAGGGGGATCTGGAGACGGCTCTGGTCCTGGAAGAGAAGGACAGGTCTGGCTCTTACCCCTGTGATGCTCTGACATCCATTTATCTGGCAGCATGATCCAAAAAAAACAGAAAGAGTTCTTGCCTTCCTACCCTTTTCCCCTTCTTTTTCTACTTGTTCCCCGTAGTGAGAAAACTAGGGATAAAATCAGGGTGAAAGGGAAAGGAATAGGGTAGTGATATGAGGACAGAGATAGAATTAGTAGACAGAAGTTCATGCTGAAAAGTTCTACTCAGATACTAAATTTAGCATTCAGGTTTTGGCTATAAGCTTCCTGGTAGCCAAAGGAAAAAGGGAAAAACAATTTTGGTGGACATAAGATTCACATTGCTCACAAGACAAAACAAGCTAGTAACTCAGGAGAAGCCCAGTTTTACTTGTCATTGTCAGAGAGACATTTCTCTTGTAGATTTTCCCAAAGGGAGTAGTAAGTGACTCCATCCCCACAGTAAAATACTAGTGAATTTTTTGTGACCGTTTTCCATCATGTCTTTTAATGCAGGCTGAGGGCCCAGATTAGTACAGTGCGAGGGACCAAAACAATGTAGACCAAGTACAGAGCTCTTCAATGGTCCAGAAATAAAACATGTGCCGTTTGGTCCAGAGAAGTGCGTGGGCCATACGGCTTTTCAGCAATCTTAAATGCCCTTTATGTCTTGCAACCAAACTTTGAATCAAAACTGGTCAGGAGAGGGTGGAGGTTTTATTCTTTACCGTTTTTGCATTTTGATACTCTTGCCTTGCTTTGGTGGTTACTAAGTGGAAGGTTGAGTCAACTAAACAAAAGTGAGACTTCCGGCTAACCTCTGGCCCATCCATTGAAGAGCCAAACTAGTTAGGAAGTCGACAGAAATTGTTCTAAAGTGCGATCAAGGAACTGGAAGAGTACAGCCTGGCCCAGTGTCGTGGTCTGGAACGGGGGCGGGGCGATAGGAGGAGCTGGGGAGAGGGAAGCTGGGGCAGGTCCTGTGGGCCTTTTGGTAGAGTTTGGGTTTTGCCCTCAGGGCATGTGAGGAGCCACTGAAGAGCTAAGGATGGGGGTGGGGGGAATGACAGGATCAGATGTAAATTTCGAGCCATCCCTCTGGCTGCCCCCTGGAGGATGGATTGGCAGGGGGATGATGCTGAAGTTCAGATACGAGGTGATGGTGGCGAGGACCGAGGACCGAGGTGACAGAGCTCGGGTTGGGGGAAGAGCAGGCAGAGACACTGGGAAGGTTGGATTGGCGTGATGGCTTGAAGGGCTTGATGGCTGCTGGACCTGTGGATGAGGGAAGAGGCCGCAGAGGTCCCCCCGACCCAGGTCCTGAGCGTGAGCAACCGTGGGATGGGAGGGCAGTTTGCCGAGTTTGTGGGAAAAGGGGAGAAAGAGGAGATGTTTTGGGGTGCAGGAGGTGGGAAGATGAGCTTTCAGTTGGGACGCATTGGGTTGAGGGATTGCAGGCACCAAGAGGAGAGTCCAGGAGATGCTGGGCCTGTGGAGTGAGGCCTGAATTAAAGGAGATGCAGGTTCATTCCTTCCCCAGCTGCTGAGCCTAGCCTCGGGCTGGGTGCCAGGAATGCAGGGGTGAACACTGTCTTCCTTATATGGAGCTCCCATGTGGGGGAGGAAACACGCGTTAAAAACAGAAAGTCACGATTGGTGCTGGAGGTAAGTTCCAGGTCTGGGCTGTGACAAAAGCCGGGGAGTGATCAGCTCTGCCTGGGTGTGGGGCAGGGAGAGCTTAGGAGAGGAGAGCTCTGGGCTTGGGGTGAGGCACCCTCACAGGTGGGACGCGTGGCACGGTTTAGAGCAGCCTCGGTCCCTGTTAGCGTACGCTGGAGAAGCTTGGTTGCCCATCGTTTTGGCAGACGGAGCCCTTTTGGGGAAGGGTTAATGCTTGCTGAGTACTGACTGTGGTCCGGGCAGTGGGGTCTCCATGGGCGTGGGTGATCAGGTCGGGGCCTCCCTAAGGCTGCCTGCTCCTGGGGTCTCCTACCGGTCCGGCTGGGGAGGCACCGAAACGTGACGTGTCAGTCCTGCAAGTGCACCCGTCTCTCAGGGATAGAGGTGCCTCAGGCACGCTCCCGGCAGCCAGCTCTGGGTTTCTGCCTGCTCGCTTGGGTGTGGCCCTCTGTGGTGGAACTCTTCTGGGCCTAGGATCAGTGTGTTCCGTCCCTGAAGGCAGGCCTGCCCAGGAAGCTAAATTGAGGTCAGAGGTGTGAGTGAATTGGATGGAGCAGGGGCCCTTCGTCACGCCCCGGTGAGCTGGATCCAGGTCTGCCGCGTGACTGACCACCACCGCTGAGCAGGGCCCTCACCAGGACGGACGCTGCCCGTGTCCTGGCCTCCCGCCGGCCTTTTCAAAGGTACATGCTTTAGCTCCTTGATTTCCTTCAACTGGACCTTACAGCTAGTCCGTATCTCTAAGACAGTCAGCCTTGAGGAGCCCTGCAGGTCAGTATGGCCAACAGACATATTTTATTTGACCCAAACAGTACTTTGAAAAGATGGAATTCGTTGCCGATGTTAAAAAAAAAAAACAAACACCTAATTTCACGTGAAAGTCTAGATTTCCAGCTTCTCTTGAAAACCCGGAAGGCGTGGCAGGACTGGGCCAGGGTCTTGCTGGACTGAGGCTGCTCTCTTAGGCGGGCTGGGGCACTAGGCTGGCGACAGTCCCCACAGGCCTTCCCTGCTCATTTCCATCCCTGTCTAGAACTTGCTTTAAGGTCACTAAAGCAAATCAATTTCATCGAAGTGTAAGTTGCACGCAGCAGGACACATCCATTTTAAGCGTGTACTTTGGTGACTTTTTACCTCTCCAGTTGACCGTGTGATGATTTCAAAGTTGAACCCCTAGAGGGCAGTCTTACTCCTCCGAGTTCTGCGGGGCACCGCGCTGGTGCTGCCCGGTTCCCTCTGTACCCAATTATTTTAGTCCTTTTGGGGCGCCATAACAAAATACCACAGATTGGGTAGCTTACAAACAATAGAAGCTTATTTCTTACAGTTCTGGAGGCCGAAAGTCCGAGATCAGGGCGCCAGCATGGTTGGGCGACGGCCCTCTTCCGGGTCGCAGACTTCTTACTGTGTCCCCACCTGGTGGAAGGGTGGGGGATCTTTCTGGAGTTCCATCTGTGCTGCCATTCATGCGAGTTCCACCCTCAGGATCTTATCTCCTCCCGAAGGCCCCACCTCCTAATCCTGTCACCTTTGGGGGTCAGGATTTCAGTATAGGAATTTTGGGTGGACACAAATTTTCAGATACTCAAATACGCATTGCTAGGCGCTTTAACTGCTTTTAGCTCACTCCTCCCCTTCGCCCTGGGAGCTCGGGAAGCTCTCTCAGACTTCCAAGCCTTTGCTCTTTCTACCCTACTGAGTTGCTTTCTAGGCTTAGCTGGAGAGACTCTTCTGAGAGTCCTTTGACAAAATGCTAATTGCTCAGTGTTTTAAAAAAAAATAATTATAGCCATATAGCCATTGTTATTTGTTGAGTTCTGCCATGTGCCTGGAGTTGTGCAGCATTTTAAATAGCTTATCTCCATTCCACATAAGCAAGTTATGGCCGCTTTATAGCCGAGGCAGTGCAGGCTCAGAGAGGTTAAATGACTTGGCCGTGGTCAGGGGTAATTCGGGGGCCCGGAGAAGGGTGTGCTCAGCTCTTCCTGAGGAGGGCCTCTGGGGTCTTGAGGGGATGTAACGCCTCACTGGCGGTGGCGGGATGAATGGGTGTTTATCAGGTGGGTGCAGGAGCAGAGGTGTGAAGGGCATTCTGGGTAGAGGGAGTGGTGTGCTCAGGGCAGCCCAGCTCCCAGACAGGCTTGGGAGGGAGGCCCTGAGAGCCAATGAAGAGGGTGTCCGTTTCCTGTGAGAGGCACGACGGACGCCGTCAGCAGCACCTCTGATCTACTAGGCCCTAAGAGACAGGGCCGCGATCGCCTTGCTGAGGAGTTTGGCCTTTATTTTGGAAGCCAGTCTGTTTTAGACTTGGCCCTGGGAAGCCTTGGCGAGACGCCCTCTGGTTTTCACGCTCACTGGAACCATTCTGCTTTACTGGTCATGTTTGTTGAGTCTCACTGACAGATTCCTTAGGGAGAGATTTCTTGCCCCTCCCCACCCCCCGCCCCCCAAATTCATAATCCACTGCTGTCGATGGTGGGGGCCAATGAAAGTCTTTGAGCGGGAGTGTGACTTGATCAGACCGTAGGCTGGCAGCTCAGAGGATGGATTGACCAGGGCCGGGCTGGAGGCGAATGCTGGCCCCAAATCTCCCACCTGCAAAATGTGGTTCCGTTTATGTTCGATCGTTGGACGCGTCTACTTTGAAGATGTCTGGCCCTGTTACCTACCTCCTCCTGCTACACTGAGCTAAGAGAACAGCTTAGAATTAATATTTAAATTTTGTTCTCTTTCAGACTGATTGAGGAGTTGAAGCTGTCTTTGAAGAGCAAAGAAGCTTTAATTCAGTGCCTGAAAGAGGAGAAATCTCGGATGGCATCTCCAGATGAAAACGTGTCATCTGGAGAGCTCCGAGGACTTCCTGCTGCTCTGAGGGGAGATGAGGAGAGAGGGACCGAGGTGAGGTGACGGGACATGGCGGGGGACTTTAATTAGCAGACCTGATCTCCCTGTGGGAAGTGGATGCACATTCAGTCCCCAGGGTTCGCACACAGTGGCCTTCAAAATATTAGCTCCCTGTTGTCTGCTGAGGAATTACCAGAAAGCTCCTTTGTCAGGGGCCCTGGCATTTCTTTTATCCTTCCAGTCTCGTGTTCATGTAGAGTCGGTTGAAAAAAAACAGTCCAGGGACTTCCCTGGTGGTCCAGTGGTAAAGAATCAGCCTTCCGATGCAGGGGATACGGGTTTGATCCCTGGTCAGGGAACTAAGATCCCACATGCCTTGGGGCAAATAAACCCGCAACTACTGAGCTTGCGCGCCTCAACTAGAGAGCCCGCGTGCCACAAACTAGGGAGCCCACACGCCCTGGAGCCTATGTGCCACAACTTGGGAAGAGAAAAACCCGCACGCCACAACTAGAGAGAAGCCCGTGCGCCACAATGAAAAGCCTGCGTGCCACAACTAAGACCCTATGCAGCCACGCAGCCAAAAAAAAGAAAACAAAACCTTTAAAACAAACAAAATAGTCCACACCTGCACGCCTCTGTTTTCCCATGGGTTAATTTGTCGATGCCCGGGGACTTTATTTGCACCCACTGGGTTTGGTTTGTCTCTGTGGTTAGAGGCAGACTTGAGGCCACCTTCGGTTGGAAACTTCAGAAGCAGCGGGGAAGGGAAATAACTTGTATCGGGCCTGGCAGCACTCGAAGGGTGTCAGCGTGCACCTCAATTAATCCTGGCACCTTGCAAGGCAGAGATCACGGTCCCCTCGTCGGGTAGAGAAACATGCTCAGACGCGTCGTGATATTTTCCCAGGCTCCAAGTGGTGGGTCGCTGGTAGAGACCCCAAAGCCCTCCTGGACCCCTGCCCCCCCTCCCCCAGGCCACCTCCATGCCCAGCTGTTTTGAAGTGGGTGGGCAGGCCTGGAGGTGCAGGCAGGCCTGGTAGCGGCTTTCTGGTCCTGGTTGGACCTAGGGTGGCTGCCATGTGTGGTCCCTAAACGCCAGGGGACGTCTCAGCGCTCATGGACTGTCTCAGTCGCTTTGTGGAGCAGGGTCTCCTTTGTCCCGACCACAGCAGCGAAGCCTCCGGCCCCCCCGGCTAGTTGTTGGCTGTGATTAGCCCACGTCTGCTCCTCCTTCCGGCCCTTCTCGCCCCGCGGGTGCTGTGCTTCAGTGGCTTTTGCGCCGTCCCGTAGCTCTTTGGTTCACGCTCCATGGGGCTGGTGGTCAGCCCGTGCGGGTTACTTGTCTTTACCTTTTCTTAACTCGGGTGCATTTCCGGGGAGACAGAAGGAGTGGATGATTGTTTTCATGAGCTCCTCAGCAGTGGGGTGGGGAATAGAAAGTAAATGCAGTGCTCATTCTAACCGTTCTGGGGAGGCTGCTGGATTGCGGATCCCTTCCGAGCACCAATGAATGCCTTTTCTTAGGCTGCACAAATGGAGGAGGAGAAGGAGAGAAATCGCTTTGAAGAGAGGATCCAGGTATGTTGACACAATTTTTACAGACGTATTGAGGATTTATCCCTGCCTCTTGCTTTCTTCTGAGTGCAACAGATAATCCTGTGTGACAGTAGCTGTCACTCGTTGAGTCAAGCTCTAGGTGTGTCAGAGAGGAGGATTTCGTAGCCTTCACGATAACTCTGGAGTAGGCGTTCCCATTTTGCAGATGTAACACATGGGGCTCAGAGAGGTGAGGCTCCGTCCCCAGGGTCACAGAGTTGGAAGAGGTGTAGCAAGGATTCAGACCTGCCAGGCCAATCGCAGAGCCACTGCTGCAGGGTCCCCTAGTCACAGCGGCCGCCATTTGTGTAGCGCCTGCCAGCGTAGAAAGTGCTTTCACGTCCATTATCTCATTTGATTCTCACAACAGCCCGGGAGGGAGGCAGCGGTGAATATCTTTAGAAATGAACTCAGACTATAAATGTATATATTCGGTCTCCATCAAACCAAATTCTCTGCTGGCTTTTGTAGCATTAAGGAGTGAAATTAATGATCTGTCATTTCCCCCAAATAACCTGCTACGGTTTCAAAGGCTCTGCTGTGACTGTATTCAGATTCCAGAAGGCATTGGAGTCCTTTCCACGGGAGTAGCTGTCATCGTCTTAACTGATCTGATCCCCTTCCTACACCCAGCCCTGTTGCCGCGAGTGGTAAAGCAGTAACTTGGAGCTGATGCCACGATTCTCAGCTCTACTTGGAAACATTAATCACAGGTTGACAGGAATGATAGAATAACTGCGTTTGAGTGTGCTCTTAAAGTTATATTTACAGTGCATTTTGGTTAAAATGCATCAACTTAGTGAATCTTTTTCTAATCTAATTTAGGCACTTCAGAAGGACCTGAGAGAGAAGGAAAGAGAAATTGCTACGGAAAAGAAAAATAGTTTAAAGAGGGATAAAGCCATTCAGGGTCTAACCATGGCACTAAAGTCGAAGGAAAAAGAGGTATGTCTGATACACCTGAAGTGAGACTTTTCTCTATTAGCTTCTGTGACAGGCCTGTCTTACCCTGAATTTTTAGCTTTAGGTAAAAAGTTTATAAGAGAGGGAGGGAGGGAGACGCAAGAGGGAAGACATATGGGAACATATGTATAACTGATTGACTTTGTTATAAAGCAGAAACTAACACACCATTGTAAAGCAATCATACCCCAATAAAGATGTTAAAAAAATAAATAAATAAATGAAACTCAAAAAAAAAAAAAAGTTTATAAGAGAGCTGAGATGAATATAGAAAGTGGGGAAAGGGTCCTGTAGTCAATTAGAAGTTCTTTTGTAGAGTAATTCAGTGCTGTCCGCATGACTATAATGCGAGTTATGTATGTAATTTAAAATTTTCTAGTAGCCACATTAAAAGAAGTAAAAAGAAACAAGTGAAATTAACTTTAAAATACATACATGCCAGATGTCAACATGTAATCAATAAAAGAAAAATAGCAATGAGGTATTTAACATTTTTAAACTCTGACTTTTGTCACCATATTGGACAGCGTGGGTCTGATCTTTTGAAAGACAACAGAAAATTGAGATAAAGGCGTTTTGGGAGGCAAGGCCATGACTGCGACATCTCACCTGGGTGGTCTGCAGGCTCCTCAGATCCGGCACTTTCTCAACAGACCCATCACCTCCATCGCCGCCCCCATCTCACCATCCTACTCCATTTTCTCTGCCCTTGCCTGCGTTGGTGACACTACCGTATCCCTAGTCGTGCCAGCCAGAAGTCGCCCTTGCCTTCCGCTTGTTGCCTTTGGGATCCAAGGTGGTGGCTCATGGTTCTTTGCGGTTCTCCTGTCACGAGTATAGCCATCAGTTATGTCTCAGTAACTCCTCGGCACAGATACAGAGAAGAAAACACAGCTCTGCTTGCCAGTCTAGTGGGGAAAAAAGACAGCATGAAGGTGTTGTGATTGAGGGAAGTGCAGGGGGCTGTGGAAGCAGAGGGAAGGGGGCCTGGTCCAGGTTAGGGTGTGGATGCGGGGAGCGGGGAGCGGGGAGCGCTTCTTCCTGGAGGAGGTGTCTGAGCTGAATCTTAAAGGAGGACCAGGAATTAGCTGGGAAGTGAGGCGGAGACGGGGAGGCCATTTCGCGCAGAGGGGAGAATGCTGGTCAGAGCCTTACGTTAGGAAAGAGCCCCTTGTGTGTTTGTGGAAACAGAACGGTTTGAGGTTCTCAGAGCATCAAGCGCAGAGCTGAAGTGAGGCGAGAGAAGAAGCTGGAGGCGTTGCAAGGGGCAGCGGAGGTGGTGGAACTCAGAGGGTAGCAAGGCCACTGAAGGCTCCGAGCGGAGGGGTGTGGTCACGTTTGCATCCCAGAGCAGCCTGTGGCTGTACTGGGGAAGGGAACGGCAGAAGGGCGAGAACGGAGGCAGGGAGGCCAGTAGCTGAGGTGAGAGCCCCCTAGTTCAGAAAGGCTGAATTAGAGCAGCGGTCACAGTAAGTAGGAGTGGAGGGGTGGGGCGTATTCAAGAAATACAACTAGAAATAATTAAAAATTAGAAGTGAATTTGGGGAACTTTGATGATTAGACGTAGGACTCGGGAGAAGGAGCAGTCAAGGGTGACTTCTGGCTGCGTGACTGGGGATATGGTGTGCCACCACCTCCCTTAAAAGCATAGACGATGGAGGATCATGGTGAGGTGGGGGCGGCGATGGAGGTGATGAGCCTGTTCAGAAGGTACCGACTTTGAGAAGCCCATGGACCGTTCAGGTGAGAAGTCCAGGAGGCAGATGGATCCGCGAGTCTAAAGCTTGGAGAAGGCCCAGGCCTGGAGGTATAGGTCTGGGAGTCAGTCGTATACAGATACGAGTGAAAAATCTGAGAGTTGATCTACTCATCCAAGGATAGCGTGGGGTGGGAAAGGAGGCTGAGCATCGGGCCGCAGGGGACAGCAAATTTCGGGAACAGGGAGAGGAATGCACAAAGGGGGCAGGAGGAATGGCTGCAGGAGTGGGACGCCGACCAGGAAACCGGGGTTGAAGAAGCCGAGGAGGTAGGAGTTTGAGTAACCACCAGTGTCAGCCGCAGCGGAGGTTTGGTTCATAATCACGGTCAGTGTGATTTGTCTCGGGTGTTGGGAGTTCAGGGCCCAGTGGTCGTCGGAGACCCTCTGCTGTGCAGGGCACCGGTGGTAGGGCAGTTCTGGCTGCTGGCAGAGTTCAGGGTGTGGCCAGGGGAGTTCCTCGCTGACTCTGGGCCAGAGGAGAAGGTCACTGGAGGGTGAGGAGTTCTGGGAAGAGCCAGGCTCGGTGGTTGGGTGGGTCATCTCTGTGGACAATAATAGTAACTCTTAGCGTGAGCCGGGCATTACTTGAGCGCCCGTACCTATTAACGTTGTTCAAGCCTCACAGTGCTGTGGTTGGGTGAGTGGTCGTATCTTCGTTCTATAGTTGAGGGAATTAAGTCTCAAAGAGATGAAGCGCCTGGCCTGAAGTCATCCAGCTAGTAGACAGGCAAACTAGAAATCCCGCTTTTCTGACTACAGAGCCCTCGGTTACAAGCCCTTCCCAGTCCAGCAGGAAAAGCTTCTGGGCTGAGCACAGAGGGGAGCCCAGTGCATACTTGGCTGCTCTTCCTTGTTTTTACCCAGATTGAAGAACTTAACTCTGAAATTGAAGAGCTCAATGCCGCCTTTGCTAAAGCCCGAGAGGCCCCCCAGAAAGCACAGACCCAGACATTCCAGGTAAGTGTTGGCTTTGTTTGAAGTGGCTCTCTCCATGATCCTTCCTCCTGGTGATGTCAGGGCTTTGCAGCTGAAAGGAACCAAGGGAGCTCTGAGTGGTCTTTTTAAAAATTAATTAATTAATTTATTTTGGGCTGCGTTGGGTCTTCGTTGCTGTGCGCGGGCTCTCTCTAGTTGCGGCGAGCGGGGGCTACTCTTCGTTGCGGTGCGCGGGCTTCTCATGGCGGTGGCTTCTCTTGTTGCGGAGCACCGGCTCGAGGCGCGCGAGCTTCAGTAGTTGTGGCACGCAGGCTCAGTAGTTGTGGCGCACGGGTTTAGTTGCTCCGAGGCGTGTGGGATCTTTCTGGACCAGGGCTCGAACCCGTGTCCCCTGAATCGGCAGGCGGATTCTTAACCACTGCGCCACCAGGGAAGTCCTCTGAGTGGTCTTTAGTAGAAGAGTTCACTCAGTCTAATTAAAGGAGCGTCTTCTGCAGCTTTGGGTGCTTCTCCAGCCCCTTCCTCAATATGACAGTGAAGATGGTGACCACTACGCCCACAGTTAGGAGTGCTGAGCTTAGGCTGTGCCAGGAGTAGACCGTGCGAGATGTGTGGATTATCTCATTTAATCTTCACCACCCTGTGGGGAAGGTAATTTTCACCCCCCTTGTATTTGAGGGCTTTGTGAAGTTCAGTGAGGGTATACAGCTTATTCACGGTCACACAGCTTTGCAAATGACAGGACCAGGGTCTAAATGTGGTAATTGCTGCTAATAAAAGCTGCCGTTTATTGAACATGTACTATGTGTCAAGCCCTGTGCCAGGTGTTCTCCGTGGATTAGCTCAATAAATCTGTACAGCAGCGCCACGAAGTAGGCACTGTTAATATCCTTGTTTACTGCTGAGGAAATCCAGGTTCAGAGATTCAAGTAGCTTGCTCAGGGTCACAGAAGCGGTAAGCGAAAGAGCTAGGATTTGACCCCTGAATCAGTCTCGCTCCCAAGCCTGTGCTTTTCCCTTCACCCCCTATGTCTCCTCACCTGGCTTGCCTGCTCCCTGCCAGCTTTCTGTTCCAGGCTTTGGTTATTTGACCCGCCTTTTGTTTTCCCTCCAGCGTTGCACAGCAAGGGCTCCTGCGGGTCATCCCCTCAATCTTCCCTCTTTCTTGCTAATTTTAGTTCAGTGGGTTTTTTTTTTTGCGGTACGCGGGCCTCTCACTGTTGTGGCCTCTCCCGTTGCGGAGCACAGGCTCCGGACGCGCAGGCTCAGCGTCCATGGCTCACGGGCCCAGCCGCTCCACGGCGTGTGGGATCTTCCTGGACCGGGGCACGAACCTGCGTCCCCTGCATCGGCAGGCGGACTCTCAACCACTGCGCCACCAGGGAAGCCCAAGTTCAGTGTTTTGAATTAACATTTTCTTCCCATGTTTCTAGTTTCCCTCTACAGTGTATACCTGTTACTAATAACTAATGAATCAGTAATGCTCCATCGTGGGATTAAGCCCATACTGCCTTAAAGCTCCACCCTCCCACTTCTCCCTCCCATGTTGTTTTTGGTTATAAAGTAGAAGTTAGGAGTTAAATCTAATTTAAGACTGTTTGGTTCTTCAGATTCATATCCCATGCCTTATCTTTTCAGAGCTTTGGTTCACAGTAAGAGTAATTGAAGTAATTTGGTTTAAGTCCGGGTGCACTAGAAGCAGAGACAAATCTCTGTCTTTGGACTTGCAGACTTGCCTTCCCCACCATTTTGACAGTGGTTGATGAAATGGAGCTGAAATTACACTTTACACTGAGTTTTTTTCCCTTGCTTAGAAAATAACAAGGCTTAAAAGCTGAATTCTTAGCAAAACCAATTCCTTGAGAAGAAAAAGTGTATGTTGGCAATTGGTAAGCAGAGACCAGACATCCTTACGTCTTGTGATATTTTACTTGTTGGGCCTTGAAGGAAGGAAAAGAGTCTTACACGTTTACGTGTTACCCAGACTTACTACATCCATTGACTAATTTCATAACCCTCAGTCCTCGTCTAAAAGTGATCTTTGAGGTCTTGTAGTTTACAGTGTTGGCCGGGTTTCTCATCTTGCAAGGTATGGAGATCAGACACTGTTGAAATTCCTCAGGTTCTGCATGGCACGTTGGCTGTTCAGAGAGCACTCATTTAATCCTCACCCACGGAGGCAGAGTGCTCACCCGTTTGACAGGTTGCCAGTACTTGAACTCAAAGTCTGACTCCAAAGTCTCTGCTCCTTCCATTTTTCTGATTATGTGTGTGAGTCAATACACACCAGACCCTTATATCGGCTAATTCACTGCGAGGTGTGTATAATTTGAATGTTGCACAGACATTTGAAAATGCATTGTCTTTCACATTTTGGGCCCTTTTTGGGATGTCAAATGATTTGAACTAATTGCAGCATGAGTATAAGAGCTAAAGCTCACAGGGGTGGCATCAAGCGTGACAGTGACAAGTGGTATTCAGACTCTTGGAGCAGTTGCCACAGTGCAGAGAGGTAGATTCTCATCACAGGTGTGACTCTGCGAAGGTTGCGGTGTGGCCTGGCTGTGCTACCTCTGAAGCCATTTAAACAATGTATTTTCAAATTGGAAGTAGTGGTTATGTCTCCTCCCCTCCCTGCTCGGCTTTATAAAAGTAAAACTGCACGTTGCAGGAAACTCATAGAATATTTACAATGGTGGAAAGAGGTTGATAAATGTCACCAGTAAACTCACGTCTAAAGATGTTCACTGTTAGCACCTTGACTCTTTTCAAAGCGTATTTGTACATATATATATATCACCTTTGAAAAATTAAATAGCATTATAATATGTATTTTGTTATGTAATCTCTTCTGTTTTCATTTAACATTTTTTCCCTGGCAGTATATATAGATCTAACCAATCTTTAAAAAAATATATTTTGAGATAATTGTAGTTTCACATGCAGTAGACTTCTGTATACTCTTTACCTAGTTCTCCCAAAGTTAGCATCTCATGTGACGTAGGACAGTGTCACAACCAGGATATTGGTGCAATCTGTTGGCCTTACTCAGATTTCAGAGTTTGACCTGCAGTCATTTGTGTGTGTGTGTGTGTGTGTGTGTGTGTGTGTGTGTGTGTTGTGTGCTTTTTATACAGTCTTTTTAAACAGCTGCATATAGTCCATTATATGTGTGTATCATATTATTTTTACCCTGAAGAACCTGGGGTGGGACACGAATTTGAATCCTAACTCTGCTTCACTAACTTGTATCATCTTGGGCAAGATATTTGCGCTCTCCCAGTCTGCTTGCGCATTGTAACATCTGGGTGGTCACATTTACGTCACATAATCCTTACAAGGATTAAATAAGAACATGTATCTGGGCACAGGTGGTAACTCAGTAAATGTTAGCTCATCCTTAAGTTGGGTGATGTAGTTCTGGCATGACAATATAGTAGTTTTTACTTCGGTCTATTTTCAGATTCTCAGTTAATGGTGTTATACACGTAGCTTTTAGTTTGAGGAAACTCTCCATATTATCTCTTGCTTGGGAATGAAAGGTAATGGAGTAAGTGATGGAAAAGGGAACCTAGATTTACTTATCCTGCACCTGCTGAAATGGGACTTTTTGTGTCAGATTTTACCTTCACAACAACCCTGTGAAGTAGAGATCGTTCTCACACATGCGGAAACAGAACTTCAGAGAAGTTAACTTCTCCCAAGTCACACAGCTAGAACTGGTCTTTGAACTCTGGGCCTTCTGACTCTTTCTTTATTGGACTCATCATGTTTCTGTACTGTGGGGAAGAACAATTTGTTTCATATTATTTGGGCTTTAGTTTCTTTTTTAGGGGGTGGGTAGGGGGTGCTTTAGCTTCTGACCATGTCTGACTGGGTCAGGTATTTGCCACCTGATTTATAAGCACCTGACTGGTGTTATAGAATCTGAAAGTCAGGGTGTCTTGCAGGAAAAGGTAAAAAAAATTCTCCAAAGAAGTTTTCCAGAGGGCCCTCTCAGGGAAAATTAACATGGAAAGTATTTTTATGAAGTGAATCGAATGTATGAATTTGAATTCTTCGAGCTCCGATTTTTCAAGAGGCTTTGTTATCGTGATTTACATGATAATCCCACAGAACTTTGATCGCTTGATAACATCTATTATTTTAGTATCAACCATTGCTATCCTTTGTTTCACAAGCTCCTAACTGGTGTTCTCCCCTTGAATTCAGTCTGCTTGTTTTAATTTTTTGTAGTTTATTGGTGTTAACTGGAATCTGCCCAGGAATGGGCAAGACAGAATAGTGCTCTGGGAAGAACACAGGCTCTGGAGTCGTTTGAATCCCGGATTTAATCACTTACCGTCTGATGACAGGCTAGTCATTTAACAGTTTTGAGCCTCAGTTACTTAAATAGGGATAATAATGTGTACTTTGTAGGGTCCTGTGAGAGACTGAGATACAATACGTGTAAAAGTGCCTGGTTTAACCCCGCATACATAATCAGTGCTTAATAAAAGGTAACTACGAAAATTGTTCAAGGTGAGCGTTTTCCCAAATCATTGTTTATCTTCTTTTCTCTTTTTGAGTTTATTTAAATAAGCACTGCCCCAGATACATTTTTTGGGTGGGCCCGTGACCTAGGTTTCCCATTTCTTTTTATTTATTTTAATTTTAAAGGAAACTAAAACAGAAGCTTCTAATAAAACCTACTTTGGAATTTGAATGGCTTTCTCCCTCAGCCTCTGTTGCTGTGTCCTAGACAATAGTTGGGGAAGCATGGGACCAGATGGCTGGGTTGTAGGGGCCCAGGAACAGCGGAACCCCTCTGCCTCCGGAGTGACCGTGGTTGTAGCCCACCTCTGCTGAACAGCTGGGACTTCACTGTCCACAGAGGCAGAGATGGATTTCTTGGGAGGGCCCGGAAGCTGGGGCCAGTCCCTTTACTCCACAGTCTGAGCTGCGACCTTGACAGCTCAAGTGTCCCTTGCTTTAAAATTTTTAATCTTGTCCTCAATCTAATTCAAAAGACAGATTTTGTAAAAAGTTAATTTTCTTCTGAGTATAAGTATTATATATGTTTCAAAAATTTTTTCAGAAGACTGGCAAGAAGGGAAAAAAGGGAAATCAGGAAGTCCCTCAACCACTATTAACGCCTTGTTGTTTTTCCTTCTAGGCTTTCTCCTATGCATAGATTTTATTTTTTAGATCGTTTACAATTTGATTTTTTTAAAATTTATTTATTTTTGGCTGCGTTGGGTCTTCGTTGCTGTGCGCGGGCTTTCTCTAGTTGCGGTGAGGGGGCTACTCTTCGTTGAGGTGCATGGGCTTCTCAATGTGGTGGCTTCTCTTGTTGTGGAGCACGGGCTCTAGGTGCTCGGGCTTCAGTAGTTGTGGCTCGTGGGCTCTAGAGCGCAGGCTCAGTAGTTGTGGCGCACGGGCTTAGTTGCTCTGCGGCGTGTGGTATCTTCCCGGACCAGGGATTGAACCTGTGTCCCCTGCATTGGCAGGTGGATTCTTAACCACTGAGCCACCAGGGATTTTTTTTTTTTTTTAATGTAACATAGTGACTTAGAAATATTCACATATTATCAACTTTCTGTAAATGTAGTTTTAAGGTTTTATGTGTGGCTTCGTCATACTTTATTCGCTTTCATATTCTTGCACATTTAGGTTGTTTCTTATTTTTCACTGTTTTAAGTAGTTCTTTGATGAATGACTTTTTTTTTTAAAAAGAATTTATTATTTATTTATTTATTGGCTGTTTTGGGGTCTTCATTGCTGCACGTGGGCTTTTCTCTAGTTGCGGCGAGCGGGGGCTACTCCCTGCCGCGGTGCGCAGGCTTCTCACTGCGGTGGTCTCTCCCGCTGTGGAGCATGGGCGCCGGGCACAGGGGCTTCAGCAATTGTGGCTCGCAGGCTCAGTAGTTGTGGCACACGGGCCTAGCCGTACCGCGGCATGTGGGATCCTCCCGGACCAGGGCTCGAACCCACGTCCCCTGCACTGGCAGGTGGACTCCCAACCACTGCGCCACCAGGGAAGCCCCAATGACTTTGTATATAAGGCTTTTCCCCCTTATATTTTGGATTCTTCTCCGAGATTGAATCCTAGGAATGGAATTATTGGGATGATTGTGAACATCTTTATATAATACACACATACTTGATGTACATAATCTGTCCACGGGGAGTTCTATCAATGTACATTCCTGCCAGCATATTTCTTGGCTTCTAGATGCTTGGTCAGTTCTTGAAACGTGAATGTTAATTGTGCCATTTCCCAATAAGTTTGCCAGCACTGGATATTCTCATTAAAACAATCTCACTTGTTAAGTGAAAGCTTGTTTTAATTCGCTCTTTTTGATTAGTGGTGAGTTACGACATTTTTTCATATGCACGATAATCACATATGTATTTTCTCTAATAAACTGTATTAATGAAATAAACATGTTCTTGACACGCGTAGACCTCCGACTCTGCTGAACTTGTAGCCTCTTGAGGTGGCTATCGATTACTAGGTTGACCTTCCTTTTTCTCTAGATGACTGTGGGTTTATCTCTAACAGAGATGAACATTGCCAGTGCTTGAATCCATCTCTGCTTTTCAAATAAAATTCTTTATTTTCTATCTTTTAAAAATAACTTAAATTGTTTTTTTAAACTATTACAGAAATAACATGCTCACTAACCTTACAACATTTGAAAATGCAGAGAAGTAAAGGAAAAAAATCATCTGTATTCCCACCCTACTAAATACAGTTACTACTAACATTTTGTGCTTTTCTTTCTCATCTTTAAAAAAAAAAGTTTTTACACAATAATTGTAGCCTTTTCCCCCTTAACATCAACGTTGTAACATAAACACTACCCTGTGTTATTTCAAAACTTTCATATTATTTGTGCTGTGGGTCCTGAATGTTATGTTAATCTCCACCTCCCTCCACCCCACCCCCCCCACCCCCGACCAAAAAAAGAAAAACAAAACTGGTGAACAAGGAGCACCGATTTCTTGGTTTGTTTCCTGAGCTGTGAAAATCAGCCCAACTCCCCTTCCCCTCCTCTTCTTCTAGGGGTCTGAAGATTACGAGGCTGCTCTGTTAGAAAAGGCAGCCCTTTTGGCTGAGCTGCGCTCAGAAAACCTCACCAAGAGCACAGAGAACCACAGACTGCGTAGGAGCATTAAGAGAGTCAGCCGGGAGCTGAGCGACCTGCAGCAGGAGAGGGAGAGACTGGAGAAGGAGCTGGAGGCAGCCCACCAAGAGAGGAGCAAGGGAGACTGCATCACCCACGTGAGTGCCGCTCGGCCCTCGAGGTAGTGGGCAGGGCGCTTGCGCTGGCCGGGGCTCTTTGGCTGTTTTAGGGAGACAGATATTCATCGCCGAAAGCTTAGAAAAACCGGAAGAATATAAAATATTTCACTCACCATCTCATCACCTAGAAATGACCAGTCTTAGCTATTTGATGTTCTAGTCCTTTTATTCTCTCTCTCTCTCTCTTTCTGTCACACACATGCACACACACACACACGCGTGCACATTATTGGTGCACATTATTGGTGTCAAGCTGAAAATGCATTTTTGTATTGTTTCTTTTTTTTTTTTTTTATTCAATGTTCTCCCTTTGGTGTGGGGCCGTCATGAGTGTTCTTCAAAAACGTGTTTTTTTCTGTGTGAACATAATGGTTCATCACTTGAATGTGCTACAGTTTATTTAACTAGTCCTTACTGTAGGATGTTTAGTTCATTATATATATATTTGCCTTATAACAAATGCTGCAGCAAACATCCTTGTACATAAATATTTATCCACTGATTATTTCCTGATAGAGGTATAATTACTGGGTCAAAGAGTATGAATATTTTAAAGACTATTTTATAGATACACCCAAATTGTTCTCCAGAAAGATTATACCACGTTTCCCTAGGTGAGAGTGATCTTTTTTTAAGACTACTCTATTTAGCGTTGGATGTTAGTATTTAAGAAATTCTCTCTGAATTTGGTAGACAAAAAAGTTGATCTTTTACAGTTTCTGTTAGGTTTAAATGTAAGTATTCCGCATCCTGAGAGTCACGTCCAGATCCACAGCCTCGGTGCAGTCGGGTAGCACAGGGACTGAGTCTGAGTGATTGTTGACACTCAGGTTAAACGAATTCCCTGCACGGGCGCCTGGGGCAGGCAGAGTCATTGGAGTAGAGAGCTCGAAGGAGAGCCCGCAGGTACCAGAGGTTAGTTCTCTGGTGGCTGCTGTTGGCAGGGACGGGACGTCAGGACCATAGTTTGAAATCCTAAGGCTGGCACTGACAAGAGGATTGAAATATAAATGTTTGTCTATTTTAACAGAAATTTTAATGAACATCAAGAGAGAAATAATGGAAACTTAGGAAAATAAGAAAATGTCGCCTATAATTCCACCACCCTCATAAAGTAACTCTGTTTTTCAGTATCACCCTTTAGTCCTGGTGCATTTGGGGCCCCAGTCCAATCAGAGGCTAAATGCTGTTGTGTGTTCTTTGATCACTTTCTCTCTCACGGCCATCTCCGCGTGTTGTGTAGGCTCCGGAGCAGTCATGCTGAATGATGCGTACGCGTCATTGAATAGATTTCACGTGATTTACTTAATAAAAATTTCCTGCTCTCTTGGACGTTTTGGCTGTTTAAGTAATGCCACAATGAACATCTTTGGGCATAAAGGCATTTTTTTTTTTTTCTTGAAATCCCAAGGATAGATTCTGAGGATTATACTAGTTAATCATGCTGCCAAATTATTTGTCCAAAGGGCTCACCCAGTTTATGATGCAACCAGCAGTATTGGTGTATACCAGTTTATTGCATGTTATTAAAAGACCTGATATTTATTCAGTGTTACTGAAAACCAAATGTATCTAGTTGAGATGCTGATGGAAATACATGGCATGAGCCCTGAATGTTTTATTTTTTCCTTAAGGGAGGTGAAAATGTTATACATGACAAAATGCAAAGCAGTGGAAAACCCAGAGCTAATTCATGCAGCTTACGTAGTCAGTGCGAAAGATCCTCGTGGGACAGAGTAGTCAGGGAAGCCTTCTAGCAGAGATGACACTTAAGTTGAGTGAGCAGTGTGAGGTCTGAGTCGTGTGCCTCTGTGGATGAGGTAAAGAAAAGACTGGCCAGAGGGTCCTTCTCTAGAGGTCAGTTTTCATACCAATTCTTAGATCCTTCACTGTTGGATAACATTTTTTTTTTTCAGTTTAGTTTGTCCCCTCCATCCCCCTGTATCATATAAAAATGTTTATTCAATAGAAATTGGATTCGGGAGATACACACACACACACACACACACACACACACCCCTAGGTGTATAAAATATGTAATTGTTTCTTTACATTATAACTTACACTTGAAATGGCTATATAACATTACATCAAGTGGATACGCTGTAATGTATTTACCAATCCCTCTATTATCAGACAATGTTGGTTCCATAATTCACTTATTCATGAAAACTCTAGTGCTTCTAAAAGAATTTTGGACTGCTGTTGATAAGATTTATTCCTAAGTAACATGCATACGCCTTCATAAGGAAGCAAGGAATGCTTGGCAAGGAATGGAAGGGGCATGTGACAGTGAGAGGGAGAGACTAGAGTGAAGTATACTACGGGTGGGAGTTCTTTTTTGTTGTTGGGGATAGAAACCCAGCTTTAAGTAACTTAGGCAGAAAGGGGAATGCATTGCCTTGGGTAACTAAATGGCTGGAAGGACAGGGGTGACAGGAACTCTGCCGGGACCGAGTCCTTGTCTCTCTGAGAGCTGGCTTCTCTTTCTTTTTTTCTTTTTTTTTTTTTTTTTGCGGTATGCGGGCCTCTCACTGTTGTGGCCTCTCCCGTTGCGGAGCACAGGCTCCGGACGCGCAGGCTCAGCAGCCATGGCTCACGGGCCCAGCCGCTCCGCGGCATGTGGGATCTTCCCGGACCGGGGCACGAACCCGTGTCCCCTGCATCAGCAGACGGACTCTCAACCACTGCGCCACCAGGGAAGCCCTGGCTTCTCTTTCTTGCGTCCTCTTACTCCAGCTCCAAGTGGTTGGACCCAGCATTGCCAGCCCTGCTGGGATCACAGCTCCCCAGTTTAGTAAATGAGATGAAGGAGGACTCTCACACCCCACTACCCCTGTTGTCCCCTGGTCTGGAGGGCCAGACAGGTGAGGTATCGAGAGGCCCAACTTGGGTCACATGCTCATTCTTTGTCAGAAGTGAGTGTGTGTGTGGTTGTGCGTGCGTGCGTGAGTGTGTGTGTGTGTGTGAGCTCGTGTATCATCACTGGCAGCTTCCCCTAGAACCCCATGTTTGGAGGGAGTGAGCAGTTATCCAGAGAAGGCACGGCTTTGTTTCGGGGCCGTGGGCACCAAAAAGCAGCTGTGCCTCTGGATGCTCACATCAGGTGAGCCTGCCTGTGACTCAGGGCTTCCTAGTGTCTCGTCACGGCTGCTTTTCTACATTGAGTCATGCACGTTTCTGACAAGAGGATCTGGCCGTGCTTTCTTTCTTTTTGAGCATGTATCGCACCACAACAGTATCTCTGCTTAACTTCTGGTTTCATCCTAAGAATTTGACTGTGTCCATCTCGTGAGCATGCTTCGCACCCGATCTTGGGGGCACTGGCCTGTTCAGCGTCTGGGGAACCCTGCTGGGGATGACTTTGCCTTATGGTGCTAGGACGCATGCAGAGGTAGAGTGTAACCCACCAGCCTTGCATGGCTTATCAGCTGGTTCTGTTAACTAGGCTCTTTAATTAACTAGAGCCTCCCACTCACCAGCTGCTATTGCTGTTGCTTTTGGATTGAAACAAACAAAACCCCAGGCCTTTTGGTGGCCCCTGTGTCTGGCTTGGCAATGGAAAGGACTCCCATTCATGCATTCAGCCATATTGAACGCTTTGTGCAGGCCCTCAGCTCTGCCTGGGGACAGTTCCGGGACGGAGATAGGAACAGAGTAACCATGGGAGCACAGAGCAGGATTGGAGAAGGCTCCCCGGGAAAGTAACTTTCGAACTGGTTCTGAAGTTTGAGTTGAAGGTTACCAGCTAGGCGAGGGAGACGAGGGTTTCGTATAGGAGGTGAAGGTACACAGATGTGAGAGAGTGTGGTGTTTGGGGGAAGAAGAGTTTGGGGCTGTAGTGAAGGGTGGCTTTAACCTAGAGAGAGGCTGAATTGTAGAGGGCCTTGGATACAGAGTTTGGGAGTGTGGACTTGACCTGCAGGCAGTGGGGCCGCTGTCGAGGGGGAGTTGAGCAGAGGATTGTTAGATTTGCAGTTTAGAGAGACTTGTCTGATGGAGGTCTGGAGAATGGGTTGCCTGCAGAGAGCCCGGAGACAAGAAGATGAGAAAAGGTACGTGACGTGTGTCAGGCTCCGGGAGGTGGGGGATAGAGGGGAAAAAGAACCTGCTCCTCTGTAACGGAGCCGCTCAGGTGTGGCTTCTGGGCTGTCTGGGTGCATAGTAAGCTCCCCTCCAGGACTCGTGAGTACTCAGCATTTACTCGAACCTCACTGCATCCCACAGGTAGAGCTGAAAAACACCGGGAAGAAAATGTGTTCCAAACACTGGTCTTTTTCTCAGTCCACATTCAGCTCAATCCTCAACACCCTCTGTTAATGAAAACTGCTGTTACAGAGTGATAGAAATGAAGCAGATACGATTTCTTAGGCGTATTCTTCTCCAGTGCACTTTACAGTTAATACAAGGACTGCCTGTCTTTCCCTTGGTGCTCACAGCCCTGTGATTGGGCATACAAAAGGTTTTTCCCATTTTATAGATTAATCAGAGCCTCAGAATTTTTGTTTTTCTTTAATAAATTTATTTATTTATTTTTCGCTGTGTTGGGTCTTTGTTGCTGTGCACAAGCTTTCTCTAGTTGCGGTGAGCCAGGGCTACTCTGCGTTGAGGTGAACGGGCTTCTCATCGCGGCGGCTTCTCTTGTGGAGCACGGGCTCTAGGCGCGCAGGTTTCAGTAGTTGCAGCACGTGGGCTCTGTTGTGGCTCGTGGGCTCTCAAGCGCAGGCTTAGTAGTTGTGGCGCATGGGCTTAGTTGCTCTGCGACATGTGGGATCTTCCCTGACCAGGGCTCGAACCCAGGTCCCCGGCACTGGTAGGCGGATTCTTGAAATTTTTTTTTTTTTTTTTGTGGTACGTGGGCCTCCACTCTTGTGGCCTCTCCTGTTGCGGAGCACAGGCTCCAGACGCGCAGGCTCAGCGGCCATGGCTCATGGGCCCAGCCGCTCCGCGGCATGTGAGATCTTCCTGGACCGGGGCACGAGCCCGTGTTCCCTGCATCGTTAGGCGGACTCTCAACCACTGCGCCACCAGGGAAGCCCCGGAGCCTCAGAATTTAAATGGCTTGATCATGGTCACATAGAAAGTGATAAATATGTGACACGGATCCAAGTCTGTGGACTCTTAATTTCAGGACTTCACCTAAGGTACCGTGCTGAGGCTATGCCAAACAATATTTATGTTAAGAATACTGTGCTTTTAGCAAAAAGGAAGATTGATACAATTTCAGCTTTTCAGCGGACTACAATAATCCGTTTTCAAGACCACCCAACTTGAAGTATTTTGGTTATTTGAAGCTTTCAGACTTGTAATTTCTTTCTTTCTGTGTTTCAAAAAAGCATTTTCAGAGGTTTATGTAAAGTTATAAAATTAAATGAGATTAAAGGCATTAGGGTCACGGAACAGTAAGGGTGACCAGTGAAATGGAGGCAGGTGAGTGAGGAGAAGTGCCGCTTGTGAGAGCCGCCACAGTGCTGAAGAGGGACTTAAAATCCAGCTGGGGCTCCTGGCAGCGAAAGTAAAAAGGGAAATTCAGTTACAAGGTCTCTGGTGTCTATAAGAACACGTTAAGGTAAAGGAACAGCTTTTGCTGGCACTGAGGCCTGAGGGAACTATTTCCTCTGGTGGGTTTTTGTAAAGAGTTCTCTGAGCAGTATACAGACTCTTCGACAATACCCCATTCAGTAGAAGCAGTTTTGCACAGGGCCAGATCAATGTCACCCAAGTCTGTTAAGCTTGTAAGTATTAAGGTTTTCAGTCCCTAGGAATCTCTAGCTGTTTCCCATTATTTTCGTTTCTTGGACAAGAATTTCAAAATAAGTGGGAAATACTGCAGCCCTGTTGAGAGATGATCCCCAACTCAAAGCCTTTGCAGTGGTCCCCTGTCAAGCAGTATGGGCTTTTGTAGCATTGCCTGAATTCTTTCTGATGGCAAGCCAGCCTCTCTTGGATGTGATCAAACCATCCTTTGCTGATGCCAAAAACATGTATTGCCATCTCATTGTGCCTGCTCTTGAGCATTTTGGAGGGAGACAATGCCTGTCTGAAAATGCAGCTTGGATCCGAGGCATCTGGATTCACTGTGTCTGATGGTGCGTGAACACTGAGACGTTTGGCTGTGAGAGTCAGCTCATTGTTTGTTTGTTTTAATTGCCTGTGATTGCAGTGACCTAGTAGTGCCAGGCAGCTCAGCACGTGTGGTAATTTGCAGTTTGCTCATTTGTTTATTCAGGGGACATTTATTGAGCACTTGCCGTGGTGCAGGCACTGTCGGTAGGCTCAAGTGAATCCAAGCTTTGGCCTCTACCTCCGAGTCTTTTACGAAAAGGAAGGTCAAAAAGTGAGGGTCTCACGGGTAGATTCCCTTCATTGTGTTATACCTCCTTGCCACCAGAGGGACCCACATCCCTTCAAAGAAATTCAGGAGGCCTTTGCAACAAACAAACAAAACCCCCCGGTATTCCCAAGTCGGTGTCCTAACTGTGATGTTTAAAGTGTCCCAGCTTCTGTGGTCTAACAGGAATGCTGCTTGGATTCTCACATCCTTGCCCTCACATCCCTTGTTTGGCTCCAGAGACTCAAGGCACGTGTGTGTGTGTGTGTGTGTGTGTGTGTGTGTGTGTGTGTGTGTGTGTTCAGGCGTTCTGTGTGCTGCTCGGGGTGGGTGCAGGGACGAGAGGAACAAGTCATAGTCTTTTTCTTCTCCTTTATAAGCACCGTTTATTAGACATTGGTTTAGCCTGTTCCCCAGACTGTCTCATAACGCTCTCATCTGTTACGAGACCTGTCACCCACTACTCTGACAAGTGTGTGCTTCAGTACCTGGGCCCTTCGCTCTGTGGGGATGCATTTGCTGGCTACAGCCCAAAGATCTAATTAAAGTTGTACCCATCACCCAGCTGGCTAATCCTGTGTGCTTTGACAGGAGCGGGTTTAATTTCAGGGTGGCTCAGCCTGAACCCCTCCGGTTCTCACGTGTGTTTATTGACGGATAGCTCCAGATGAGGTTGCGAGAGCATTCAGGACATCTTTTGGTGAACCGTCATCAAAACCTGGCATTTGGAGACAGTGTCTGTAGGCTGTAGGCTAGTTGGTTTAGGGCTAAGACCACAGACCTGAGGTAGTGTGATTTTTACCAAGGGTCAGAGCTCCCCCCGCCCTTTTTCTTAAGGTCAGGTGTAAAGATTTTGAGTCGGTATCCTTGTAGAATGGGCAGTTTATATGACCTGTGTGGGAGAAGTTTTGTCTTTGCAAATTCCAGTTTCTCATAAGAGAGGCACAATGCAGAGACTTGGGAGTCAGACCAGATTTGAATCCTGGTTCCATCGCTTGCTAGCTGTGGGGCTGGGAACCAGCTACTTTGCCTCTGCAGACTGTGGTGTCCATTTCTTGTCAGAAAAACAGATATCAGTTGTGAGGATTCTATGAGATAAGGTATAGCACTTAGCGTTATATCTGGTGCATCATAAATGATCAGTAAATATTAGCTGTTTTGTTGATGGTGATGACGTCACTGCCTTGGGTGCTAGAAACTTAGCGATTTAGTGGGTATATTTGGGACAGGGGAAAACAGTGCCGGACTTAGGTTGGAATCTCAGCGTCAGCAGGTGCTTAACTCTGCGCTTCCAAGCCAGTTACTTAATTTTTCTAAACTAATGTTTACTCCCCTAAAATGGGGTTAATGATATCTAATTTAGGATTAAACAAATGGATAATAAAATTTAATGCAGGAGTAAATGGCTACTGTGGTTCCTGGCTCACAGAGGGCGATGCTTATTACATTAGATTCCTTCTTTTCCTTCCTCTTTTCCTGCTTTTAATGGTGTGGCAGGTGCTGTCTCAAGACTTGGGGTGACACAGCCCAGCCCACTAGACTCTCTGACAGGCGCTGCTGACTCATAACTGTGTTCTGCCTTTTCACCAGTCCAGGCAACAAAGCTGTAAATTTCTTCGTTGATCAGCACTCACCTCTCCTCTGAAGAAAGTGCTCGTCTGTTCCTTTTCAACTGATTCATCCCTCTAGGAAGGGCGTCAGAACCCTTTTTGAGTGACAGGCCCTGGGTGTGAGTGGCTCCTGCGTGGGCCTGCTGGGGAAGCTGGTTTAGAAGGCTGTTCCCATCACTTTTCACAGGGAATTGCTATCGTGTCTCTGGGGTGCAAACAGAGAGGCTTTCCCTTATCTCTGGTTCTTCCTTCATCATTTCTGTGCTAGACTCTGTCCTGGGCACTGAGAGTACAGGACTGAATCAAGTCAGACACAGTCTCTGAAGGAATCTAGTAGAGAAATATAAAAGAAATGCAGACAAGAGCTGACTAAAGTATAGCATGATGAGGGCTGATACAGGGATGGCCCAAGTGCTTTGGGAGCACAGAGAATGCAGCTGTGCTGAGAGAGGTGCCGGGGAGGGGGAGGGAGGCTTCACAGAAGGGGTGGGTTTGAGCTGAGACCTGAAGGCTAAGTAGCAGTTTGCCTGGGGGTGAGGGGGACAGGAGGTGGAAATGCATTCCTGGTAGAGGGAAGGCCTGTGCAAAGGCTGGGGCATGAATGAGCCTGGCACAGGGGGAGCGGGGAGGGGGCTGGAGGAGAGGGCAGGTGGGGTTTTAGAGACGTGTGGTGCCTCGCCTGGCGCCTGACAGCTGGGCCTCGGCCCCCGCACAGCTTGCGCTTCAGCACCTTTGTCCGTTCGTTCTTCCCCAGCTTCCTGGTGGAGCCTACACGGAGCTCCCTGCTCAGAACTGCACTGCTCGCAGCCAGTACCACGCATGTTTGTTGGTCTCTTTGGCAAGGACTGTCTCATTTCAGTGGTTTCTGTTTATTTATTTTTTGAGCATATGAATTCTTTGTTCAAATGAACTCTTCTGGAGAGAAAACATAGACAAGTGGAGCTGCTCAGGGTGGGGTGGGGTGAGGTAGCAGGCCTGGGAGCCCCTTCTCCCCACCTCGTCCCGCTCCTGCCTCAGCCCCCAGCAGCCACGCAGCTCCATAGAGCATGGCTGGAACGCCAGTATCTCCTACTAATTCTGGAGATTCTTACATCACTGAGTTCCTGTACCTCATTAAGATTTTGGAGAAGTTTCCTTTGTATATTTAAAGGTAACCACTGAGCACTTTGACAAGCTTTCTCACAGTGAAACCTGATAAGATGGAAATTTGATGGATGAGAACCTTCTCTTTCTCCATCTGGCTAGAGATAAAACAAACCAGCTGCCTGGAGAAGGAAGTGTGAGGGCCTGGCTTTTCATTTCTAACGTGATTCTAAGATTACAGGGATATTTTATTTTTCATACAGCCCACTTAAAAAGAAAAAAAAAACGGCCCTGAGAGAGCTCTGATATGCAAAGGCAACGCTCAGCTCAGTGTTGGCCCAGAGTGTGCCTGGGAATCTTCAAGGAATATGGCCCATTTGGGTGGAAACTGAGGCAGCTCAGTTCATGGCATCATGCAGACTCGCTGGGGCCATTCTCACTTTAAAGCAGGATGGTGGTCTGGTGTAGGATAGGGGTCTTCAAACTTTTTCCCCTTGTCTTTTTGTTCAGAAGCAAGTAAACAAATGTACGTAAGGGAGCTCTGCAGATTCCTGCATTAAAACCAAATATAAATTTCCATGCTTTTCCCCAGCCAACCGACTCAGTTTCTGGAGGAAGGCCCGGGAACATGTAGTTAGATGATGCTGAGAGCCGGCCAGGCTTGGGCATTGCTAATCCGAGGGCTTCGCAAGTTCGGTTTGAAAAACCACTAGTTTAGTAAAAAGAACACAGATAGACCTGGTTTTAAATCCTGATTCCACCACTTTTTACTTTGGTTAAGTTGCTTGAGCTCTCTCTGAACTGCAGTTTCCTGATTGGTACAATGGGTGTAATCAGAACCTCTACTCCGTAGGGCTGCTGTGAGAGGTGGACGAGGTGTGATGGAGGTGAAGTGCCCAGCACTCTCCGAAGTGCTGTAGAGGTTTATAGAATAAAGTGGTGGGTAACATTTTGGGAGGATGATTGCTGAGGGCCAGAGTAATCAGGGAGGGCTTTGTTCGAAGGGGTGGCCCTTGGATTGGCCCTTGTAGGATAAGCGTGCTGTCTCCAGGCAGAACTGGGGAGATTTTACTATTTTGTTTCCAGATGGAGGGGACGGGCTGGAGGCAGGTGGGGGCCTGGAGTGCTGGTGGAGCAGTTGGGTGAGATAAGGCTAGATGGAAGGTAAGCTGGAGCTGCTGGAGGGAGCCCACCGGAGGGAGCCCAGAGTGACTGCTTGTTAGGAGGCTTCGTCCTGCAGTTAACTCAGAGTCCCTGAAGGGTTCTGGGCAGAGAGGTAATGATCAAAGGAATGCATGTGGTTTGGTGGGTGAACGCAGTCAGGAGAGCACTTAGACAGCGGTTGCCGTTGACCAGATGGGAGCCACGTGCTGAAGAAGGCAGTGCGGTGGGCTGGAGGGAGGGAGGGGGTGCTTCTCTCTCTGCCCCCAGTGCTTCAGCTTCGCCCATCCTGCCTTCTGATGCCTCCTCCAGGGAGGAGGAGGGGCTGATCTGGTTAATCAGAGTCCAGGATATTCACTGGGCCGTCCTCGCTCCTGGGTTACTGTACCTTAAGAACACAGCTTCTGGATTCTTCCGCTTTCCTGCTGCAGACCTAGCCAGGCTTGGCCCTTGCTGGGCTGGCTGACGTCCTCATTTCCTCAGTCGTCTTCTTTTTCCACTTCTGCCTCTACTTGAGTAAGAGGACTCCGATGGCTCCCTTAAGCTGCATATCCCCTCCCTGTTCCCCCCCCCCCTGCCTGCCCCCCCCCCCGAAAAAAAAATAAACAGCCCTCAATTTTATTAGAAAGCTCTACTGTGGTTATGAGATTGTCCAGACTTGTACTTTGCTTCTCAGTCTGCGATTGTTTCCTATGTTCAGTGCCTCTGAGAACTCTGGGGGTGTGGGGAGGGCAGTAGGAGTGGATGGCAGGGCAGGACTTGGGCACTCGTGGCCATGTAGGAGCAGCGGAACCTCACTCTTCATCTCTCACGGGCTCTGTGTGGAGGATGTGCTGGACCTTCAGGCCTGGGTCTCCTGTTGGATGAGGAGGTGTGTGTGAGAGGCAGGGGGAAGAGCTGAACCTTGGATGGCGACGCTGTGCCCAGACGAGGAAGCGTGGGAAGAGAGGTCGTTCTGGAGCGGGGGTTGGGGGCTGTAGGGAGAGGCGGAGGTGACACAGTATTGTCTCCTGGGCACCTGCTTCTGTGCCGGGCACCCATCTCTCAATTAACCCTCCAAGGATGCTAGGAATCTATATTAGTATCTCCATTTACTGGAAAGGAAACAAAGATTTAAGTTATCTATCTCTGGCCGCACAGCTAGTTAGCAGTAGAGCCAGGATTCAAGACTAGGTCTGCCTGTCTTCACAGCCCAGAAATATTGAAGGAGGTTTGGGGAAACCACCCAAGTTTATCAATTTTCATTTCTGATTGTTTTGCTCAGGCGAGACATGCCGTTTCCATACCTCCCCTAAACATTTATTATAACTCTGCTGGTGCCGAGCCCGTGAGCCCATCAGCTGTCTCTGTGTTGCCATGGCAGCCACTCCTCCTCAAGGCCACCTTGGCACACATTTCCCCCCTCCCTGCACTGGTCCTTTGACTTCAAGCCTTCTCCGACTGCTCTTCATGTGAGGTCCAAGATCCTTGGTCCTGCCTCGTTCATTAGCTGGTTTATTCCATCCATCCCGAGGCCTTGAGAAACTATAAAATTAGCTCCAGGGAGTGGACTGTTGACCAGTGGAAGCCCGTGTCGCAGGGTGGTTTTATACTTTCTTTGGTTTTACCAGTAGTGCAGCTGAGTGGGAAGAGTACAGAATGTGAGGTCAAAGTGACTTGGGTTTGAATTTCAGCACCAGAACTTTCTTGTTATAAAGCTTTGTGAAAATCTTTCAGTCTCTACAAGCCCTAGGTTCTTCTCTGTAAACACAGGACTAATAATACTTACTGTGTAGGCAGTTTTAAGGGTTAGAGATGTTTTATGTGAAAATGCCTTGGCCTTGGTAAATAGTAGTTCTGTTACTAAGCTTATAAGAAGAGAAACAGTTTGTACCCTTTGGTGTCCTGACTTTCCTTGAACTCCTGATTTACGCTGAGAGCGCTCTACCCCCCAAAATGTACACATGAACAAATTTCCATGGACTCCCAGGGACCGACCTGTTCAGTGGCCCTCAGGTTAAGAACCCCCCAATCTGGAGGAATGACAAAACTATACGTCCTTGGTGGGATCCTGGAACAGGTATGTTGTTTTCACGTTGTCAGCTCTATTAGGTTGAGGGATATATGGGGGAGAAAAGCAACAACATAGTGGCTTTTATCACGTAAAACATGTAAGAAGTTGTTAACCTAGGTTGCTGAATTAAAAAAAAAAAAAAAAGAACTGGAGAATGGAATAAATGATTGCCAAACACACGCACATAGACAAAAACTTGACCAGACATCAAAATACGGGTCTGATAGGTGTTTTATAAAGGAGGGAACTGAATCTGGGAAATGATGTTAAGTGGACCTGTAATTACTGTGCACATGAGCAGTGTATACTTTTTACTTAGCATAATACACACATATTTTAAAATTAAAAAGTAGACAGGATCTTTCTAGAATGGCAGGTGAATTTATTGTGAATTTAAAGATGTACCTAAGTGGCTTAACAAAAGATGTCATTGTCCCTTTCTCAGCAGTTTTCAGGGGGAGGTTTGTTTAAAAGCAAGTGTCAGATGACCACTGAGTGGATTGGGATCATTGCATTAGTGGCTGATAACGAAGAAATCCAAACCCTTGTCATTGTGTGGAAGCGAACTGAGAGGCTTGGAATCAGACAGGTGCTGTCCCTTAGCGACTGTGGTTTTGGGAGAATTACTTTACCTATCTGGACCTGTTTCCTCGTTCATAAAATGGGAGCAGTCCCATCTACTTCCTTCATTTATTCAGTCGTCCAACAGATATTTACTGAGTGCTGTTTTGGTTATCTGTTGCTACATAACAAATTACCCCTGAACTTGGTGTCTCAAAACATTACCATTTTATTATATCTCATGATTTTGTGGCTTAAGGGTTTGGGCAGGGCTCAGCTGGGTGATTTGCTGCTCTCCATGGCCCAGGTCACTCATGGCATTCAGCTGGTGGATGGGCTGGTCTGGAGGATCCATAACTCTTCACTCACATGTCTGCTACCTTTTGGGGGATGGCTGGAAAGCTGACACAGCTGGGATTGTCAACTGGAGACCTGTGTGTGGCCTCTCCAGCATGGCAGCATTAGGGTAGTCGTGCTTTTTGGATGGTGACTCATAGTTCCAAGAGACACGAGTTGGAGGCTGCCAGTTTCTTAAAGCCTGGACCCAGAAACTGGCTTAGTGTCACTTCTGCCATATTCTGTTGGTCATGGTAGTCACCGCACTGCCCAGACTTAATAGGAGGGGACACAGATGCCACACCTTTCAATGGGAAGGTCAAAGAATTTATGGCTATCTTAAATCTGCCATGAGTGCCTACTATGTGCCAGGTACCATTCTAGGTGCTGGAGATAAAACAGTAAACAAAATACACAAAAATCCCTGCTTTCATGGTAGGGGAGACCACAACCAAAACATACACATAATTAAACACCGTATGAGCAGATGCTATGAGGAAGAATAATGAAGGGAAGGGATACGGGGAGTGAGGTTGCGGTGGGACTTGTGGTGGTGATTTTAGGTGGGCCGGGCTTGGGAAGACTGGACTGAGAAGGTGACATTTGAGCTCAGACTTGATGGAAGTGAGGGAGCAGCCTTGGGGAATTTTCCAGGCAGGGAGAGGAGCGAGTAGAAGAGCCTTGAGCTGGGAGTGTACGTGGTATGTAAGAGAGACGGCAAGAAAGCCGGGTTTGCCAGAGCGGAACAAGTGAGGGGAGAGCAGCAGAAGAGGTCAGCGAGGTAGTGGGGGTCCAGGTGGAGTAAAGCCTTGCAGGCCACGTGGGTTGTGAAGGTTACGTGGGTTAATGCGATTTGACATACCGCAGCTTTCCTACCGGTGGAACCCAGGCGTGGGCGGTCCCAGGCGTGGGCGGTCCCGGGGCGGCCCCAGGCTACTGCCCACCAGCCACGGCTGCTCCTCTGCGCTTGGGCCCCGTCCTCGTTTGGACTAGGACAGCTCGCTAAGCGGTCAGGAAGGCAAGACGATCACGAAACGTTCATCATCTGCCTGTTCTCTGGTAGCATTAGTAAGACAGATGGACTTTGTCCTGGTGGCCTTTCTGATGTCGGGGGACTGTGAGAGTGTGCGAGTGTGTGTGTGTGCTTGTGTACGCTCACCGTGGGCGGCGATTCTTGAGAGATCGGCTTTTCCTTAGAACCGTCCTCGAAACTACTTTCATGAATGGCTAAAGACAGTTTGCACAAGGGGAAATCTAGATAATCGGATATATCAAAGCTGATGGTGGGGGCCATTAGAGACATGTGCATTCAAACCCTTTGAAGGACCATCTGATACCAATTAAATTAGCAAAGATTTAAGAAAATAGTGCTGGTGAGATTGCGGTGAAACAGGAAACGTAGGCTTTGTTGGTGGCATTTCAGCCACTGTCTTTCGGGAAGAAAGTGAATTCTTTTGTAGAGAGGCTCCTCGAACCATGCTTACTATTATTACTCTTACTATTATTACTCTTTGCAGATTTAGCCTAAGAAAACAAACCAGAAGTTAGAAAAAACCTGTTTTATGCACAGAGCTGTTCTTTGCTCTATTCCCCGTAAGAGCAGACAGAGACGGTGGGGAAATAGGAGAGGTAGGATACTCTCATTAAAATGGATAGATAGGAAGATTGTGCATCACCCGGTGGCCTCATCTAGCCTTTCTCCTGGACTCAGAGGAGGAGAGCCAAGTCGTCAGCTCAGGCGCAGCAGCTCCGGGGACCTCCGTCTTTTGTACTTTTTTTTTTAATAATTATTTTCTGGACGTTATACTCTTAAACTTTTCCTTTTAACTTCTAAGATTTTTTCTTTCTGTGTCATCATTGTTTAATTGGCGTGTGCTCTTTGTAGCTCATGGTGTAATGGAATAAAGTAACATTTTTGGGAAAAAATCCAAACCAAAGTTAAAATTGTATAAAAATTATGGCTGCAGATGGACAAGGGCTGACAGGAACGTCTGCAGTGGGAAAATGTCTTAATTTGTTGGCCCAACTGTATTGTGGGAGAATGTTTTTATTCTTTAGCTTTAGAATTCTGTGACTGTTGCCTTATAATAAGATCTTCTTTCCTCCCTCTAGAATTGAATTTCTGTTTACATTTATAATTCACGATAGGTTCTTGGTCCCGTTGTTTTGGATTAAAGGCTTAGGACAATCTTATCATCATCTGTTTGCCCAAGAAAAAGAGTAACATTTAATCTTTGAAGTGGTTTCTCTCTTTTTAAAAAATGTTACTTTAAAAATGTTTACTTTATCCCCCATTATGAATGTGGTCTATACTTAGTATAAAATGTTTTAAAAATTGAGAAAAAATAATTGAAAAGATCATCCATGGGCTTCCCTGGTGGCGCAGTGGTTGAGAGTCCGCCTGCTGATGCAGGGGACGCGGGTTCGTGCCCCGGTCCGGGAGGATCCCACATGCCGCGGAGCAACTAGTCCCGTGAGCCATGGCCGCTGAGCCTGCGTGTCCGGAGCCTGTGCTCTGCAACGGGAGAGGCCACAACAGTGAGAGGCCCGCGTACAGCAAAAAAAAAAAAGATCATCCATAATC
The DNA here is from genome assembly GCF_003676395.1 of Aethalodelphis obliquidens. Classification (NCBI taxonomy): domain Eukaryota; kingdom Metazoa; phylum Chordata; class Mammalia; order Artiodactyla; family Delphinidae; genus Aethalodelphis; species Aethalodelphis obliquidens. Next base: position 13,921,666 of record NW_020837951.1, read on the forward strand.
ATGTGTTTTGGTAATTTCTTTCAGGTTTTTAATCATTACTTTAAAAAAACTACTTACTAAGGAAAAACACAAGTGCACAGAAAAGGAGAGAGGATAGTACATTGACCCTCTGGTAATTGTCACCCAGCTCAGCACTCATAAACTCATAGCCAACCTTGTTTCATCTGTACCCTCCTCCCAACTCCCTCTCTTTCAACACTCAAGTATTTTAAGCAATTCCCAGGCATATTATTTTGTTGGTTTTTCAGTATGTTAAAAAAATTTTTTTTCCACTTCAGAAAGATTAATAATTTCTTAATATTACCAACTAGCCAATTAATGTTTAGATTTCCCTGTCTTATTTAAAAATTGTTGTAAAACAGTTTGTTCAAATCATGATCTGGACGTTGTACTGATTGATAAGTCTCTTTTTTTAAAAGTTTTACTTTTGAAATAATTTTAGACATAAAGATTCGAAATAATAACAGAGTTCCCATGTATCCTTCGTCCCGCTTCCCTAATGTTCACGTTTCACATAACTATGGAACACTCAACAGAATCAGGAGATTAACACTGATACAATATTGTTATCTGCAGACTGTATTTGAATTTTGCCAGTTCTCCATTAATGCCCCTTTTCTGGTCCAGGATCCACATTGCCTTTAATTGTCATGTGTCCTTAGTTTTGTCTAATCTGGGACAGTTGCTCAAGTCATTGTCTTTTGTGACCTTGACTCCTTTGAAGAGTACTGATCAGTTATCTTGTTACTGTCCCTCAGTTTGGGCTTGTCTGATGTTTCTCTCATGATTAGATTGAGGTTATACATTTTTGGCAAGAATAGCATAGACGAGATATGTCATATCTGGAGGTGCACAATGTCAGTCCGTCTTATTTCTGGTGCAGTTAGTGTTGGTCACTTGGTTAAGGTGGGGGTCTCCTGGGTTTCTCCGCAGTAAAGTTACTATTTTCCATTTGTGATAAGTATTTTGGGGGAAATACTTTGACACTATGTAAATGTCTTGTTTCTCCTCATACTTTTAAGCATCTTATTGATGACCCTTACCTACAACAGTCATTACTGTGGTGTTTGCTTAGTGGTGATTTTCCATCATTCCTTCTACACTTATTAGTTGTAATTCTACTGTAAGGAAGGACTGCCCCTTCTCCTGCAGTTATTTATTGTATAGTTGTTTATATCAGTATGGACTCATGGATATTTGTTCTATTCTGTAGGTTGTTAAGCCGTTACTATCGTGTTTTATTTTCTTGTTCAGATTGGCCCAGATATGGCCATTGGGAACTCCTTCAAATTGATTCCTGTGTCTTTAACATTTCTTGAGCACTTCCGTACTTGTTAGGGTCACAGGATGTCCTGGACTCTTCTTGTATTTTCCCTAACCCAATCCTGGAATCAACCATTTCTCTAAGGATCTCTGGTTTCTTTTATTGGAGAATGATATTTAGGAACCAAGATCTGAATGACAGGTATCCTCATTACTACTGGGGTGTCAGTACTTCTAGGCCTTGGCAGTAGACAGAGCTTGAAAATATGTTTGCATACATGCACATACACATCTGTATTTATTTCTGTGTCCATCTCTGTGTGTGAGCAAGAGTGCGTGTGTTTGTGTGTGCGTATTAAGAAAAGGAAGCTAGAATGAACTCAGAATGAATCAGTATGAATTTGTGAGTTCACACTAGCCTTCCCTAACTTTCTTAATTATTATTTAATCTACAGGTTGTCTCTCCTTTTTTTTCTTTGAAATTTATTTGTTGAATAAGTTGGGTCCTTTGTCCTTTATTGTTTTCCACATTCTGGATTTTGCTGATTGTATTTTTGTAATGTCATTCAACGTGTTTCTCTGCTGACTTTCATTTCTAGTAAATTGGTAGTTAGATAAGGTGCACGATCAAATTCAGGTTTAATTTTTTGGCAAGATCACACCATAGGTGGTCATTTGTACTTCCAGCAGGAGGTACACTGTATCTGCTAGTCCCTGTTTTTGTGATGTTACTAGCCGTGGATGATTGCTTGCAAAATGGTGATAATCTAATTTCATCATTCCTTCTTCTTTTATAGCTGTATACTTGTATGAAGAAAAATTTGTTTTTCATTGTCTATTTAGTTACTCTGGGGTGTAGTTCATACAAGAAAGACAACGGAAGAATTCCCTAAAACCTTCTAAAGGTGACTGTATTAGTTTCCTATTGCTGCTGTAACAAATCACCACACCCTTGGCCGCTTCCCAACACACACCTGCCCTGTGGTTCTGGAAGTCAGAAAGCTGAAATGGGTCTTACCATGGCAGGGCTGTGTTCCTTCTAAAGGCTCCAGGAGAAGATCCATTGCCTTGCTTTTTCCAGCTTCTAGAGGCTGTCTGCACATCTAGACCCGTGACTCCCATCTATCTTCAGAGCCAGCAATGGCTGGTGGAGTCTTTTTCGTGCTTCCCTCTTCCACTTTTAAGGATCTTTGATTATATTGGGCCCACCTGGATAATCTCTCTATTTTAAGGTCAGCTGATTAGCCACCTCCATTCCATCTTCAACTTTTATTACCCTGTAATTCAGCATAGTCGGAGATTCTGGGGGTTAGGATGTGAACATCTTTGGGGGGCCGTAATTCTGCCTATCACAGTGACCAAAAGGTTTTTTATTTTTTAATTATTATGAACTCATAGCTTTTTAACATTTTTGATGTATTTTAATTCATTGTCATTATCCTTGATATTGTAATTGTCCTATCTTTCGACAGTGAAAAAGCTTATTCGAGTTGATTCCTGAGTTCTCTGGACGTGAATGTGTAGTCTTTGACAGCTTCCTTCCTTTCTGACATGATAAGATGTCTGAGCTCATACTATATATTCCTGCCCCAGGCCTGGAATCATCCCTTTCTATAAGGCAAACTCTGGTGTGATTTAGAATCCCCTGGAGGGCTTATTAAAACACAGATTGTTGGGCCCTCCCTCCCTCCCTTCAGAGTTTCTGATTTAATAGGTGTGGGTTAGGGCCCAGTGATTTGCATTTGGGGTTCCCAGGTGGTGCTGCTAACTCCGTTCTAGGGACTACACTTTGAGAACCACTGTTTTAAAGAACCCTGTTGGTTTTTTGTGGTGAGCAATGATATTTAGAGACTACAGCCTGCATGCTAGGGAGGATACTGATTCTAGGCTTTTTCAGTGAAAGGAAAGAAATAAAATGTACGTTCATGTTCGTATTTCCAATTCAAATTTAGAATTACACGTTTTAACTTCTTTTATATTTGTATTTGTTTTCTCTGAGGCTTGGTTCTTATGATAGTGATAATTACTTATTTAATAAATATGTATATATCTATGCACACAGTTTCAGAGTAACAATACGAATATTATTTCCTGCAACATGATTACTGAAAACAGTTTACGATTTTTGCAGCAGTCCCTTTGACATTGGAAGAAATATCCCACTAGGGGTGTACAAATTAGTCTGCTTTTACGTTACTGAGATCATTCCTCTCTGGTTGGTTAACCAGTCACCTTGATACACAGTTAAATTCTTTTTCTGTTTCTTTTGCTTTTAGTTTTAGGAGATTATTATTTTATTTTTAAAATAATTATCTAAACATTTAAACCACTTCACTGGCACATCTGTAAAATGAGTCTACTCTCTCCTGTACCTCGTTCTCTCCTTTTCCGTACAGGCAGCCATTATTTATGGTTAAATAAATGGCAGTATGCTAGACATACTTTTTTTTTCTCTTGGGGTCCACACCACTTTCCACCCCACATGCCCACCTGCGCAATATGTTTAGAAGATTACTTGAGGGCGGGATATTTGTAGAGTCCTCATTCCTTTTCCTTTATAGCTTCAGAGTGCTCCGCTGTGAGAATGCACCAGAGTTTGTTCCTCCGTGGGTGGACATCCAGGTTGTTTCCAGCCTTTTGCTGTTACGAATAGTGCTTCAATATTATAAATAGTACAGATTTTGAGGTAGTTAAAAATCACACTGTATACTGTTTGTTTTCTGTTTTTTTCCTTAACAATATAACATCAGCATTTTCCATGTTATTATAAATGTCATTTTTTAAGACAGTTTTTTTTCTGATTATGAAAGTAATACAGACTTAGAGATTTTAGAAACTCAGAAAAATGAAAATCAATGCAAAGTCACCCATAATCGCTCTACTTGGGGATACTGTCATTATTTTGGTGTGTTTCCCCATAGCCTTGACAATATTTTGTGTAAACGCTTAGAAAACAATCCCATCATATTACATAGTATCCTGCTTTGTTTTTACTCGTAATTGTGATTTTTTTTATACCATATGCTTTTTATAATTAATTCTCTGTTGCTAGATTTAGACATTTAGTTTCTTTCTGGTTTTTCAGTATTGTTAATAATTTTGTGATAAATGTCTGTGCATTGAAGCTTTCCCCAAATTTATTATTCTTAAAAGTTGGTTTTTATAAGACTTTAAATGAGAAGGAAGCTCACGTGTGTTAAATATATCTATTTCGCTTGCCCTCTTACAGCAGTAAGGTAAACAGGTGAAGGATTACCTTGAAACCTTTGTCAAGTAAATTCCATTTTTTCTTTTTTCTTCTGGTAGGACCTTAGAAATGAAGTTGAGAAATTACGCAGTGAAGTGAATGAAAGAGAGGAAGCAGTGGAGAATCGTTACAAGAGTCTTTTGAGTGAAAGTAATAAAAAATTGCACAGTCAAGAGCAAGTGATCAGAAGTCTAACAGAAAGTGCCAGTCAGAAGGACTTGTTGCTTCAGGTACCACAACAGTTTTTCTTTTGCATTTAAATCTTTTGACTTCGGCATAGGTTTTTTTTGTTTTGCTTTGTTTTTTAAACTTTTTGACAGGAATGCTTATAAAAAGGTAAGGCTGGGCAAAAAAAGACTGTGGTCTTCACTGTTATTTATTGGAGCGCTGTAGAGCTTTCTTTATGCCATTTGGACCTCAGCCACCAGGGAGGTAAGTTTGTAGAAATGAAAGCTTCGAGAAGAGAAGGGAGTTGTCCTGGGTCACGTGACTAGTAAACGGCAGGGCCTGATTCAGGCCCTGGCCTGCTTTGCCTCTAGCGCCAGCCTTCTGCTGCGGTCCTGGCTTTCCTTTGTGCCATGCTGTCTCACTCCTCTGTATTTTTCTTCTATCTGTTCCTTTTTTGTCATGGACGACCCTTATCATTTGATGGTATATTGGATTTTTGATTCAGCTCAGAATTACGGGTAACCATGGTGGAGTGAACATGCGTGTTTAACACTGCTTCCTCCTGAAGCCTCATTAACGTGACAGTGAAGGGGTGAAAAGGTACAAACGCACAGGACCAGGAGAATGGGAATGGTGGAAGGGCAGGTTGCTGTTTGAATGATAAGTGGTAACTACACAGGATTCAGCTTTCTCCCGTCTGCCTCATGTCTTGGGGATGAAAAGCCAACAAGAAGAAGCTGATGAATCCTACAGAACCCAGGAAGGCTCAGCGGGCAGTGGGGGTACCTGGTACCTTTGTCAGCAACAGAGGTTGCTGGAATGCTGGGCAGTTAGGTGGCCTTATTGTCACCAGCACTATATGGGAGGTTTACTCTGGGGGGACCTTAAACCAGAGAAGCTCTGGCCTGGGGCTCACCAGGTGCAGCTGAAAACAGGAGTGGATCCCTCAGTGAGAAGGAGTGGAAGTGTGCGTACCAGCACGGAGAGTCCTCTGTGGACCCAGAAGACTGAAAGATGCTGACTGACAGTAGGGGGTCCTTCAACCAAACAGCCGAGTCCCCGCCTGATCACCTCACAGTGAGGCTGCCGTTGAGGTACCTTTTCCACACTCACAGAGCTTCTGGACACTTCTACCCTTAAAGATACGTGGGTGGCCCGAGTTCCTCAAACAGGAGAAAAGCGTCTAAGAGGAAAGACAAAGACAGAACAAAGCTACGTAGAGGAAACAGAAACAGTGGAGGCGGAGAAGAAAACTAGACAGCTTTTCAAAAAACTCAGTACTGTAACATCTTCAGATAAGAAATGAGTTCGGGATCTGATAAAAAAGATATTTGGGAAAAAGAGGGATGACCTTATTGGAAATTGGAAGTATGATTACAGATATAAAGAGCCTAATAAAAGAGTTAGAAAAGTTGCACGAGTCAAGTACATCTTCCAGAAAATACAGTTAAACATAGAAACAAACAAAAAGGTGAGCAAATGAGAGAAGAAAGATAAGAAAATCAGAGGCTCGAGTCAAGGGCTCCAATATATGACGAACAAAAGTTCCAGAAAGATAGAAGAGGCAAAGCAGAGGGAAGGAAAAGTTCAAAGTAATAGGAGAAAACTTTTCAGAATGCAAGGGCAGATATCTCTACCTTGAAAGGGCCTGCTCTGTTTCTGGCACGGTGAATGAAGAAAGACATCTATCGCAATTTCACAATCCTGTGTCATTGTGAAATTTCAGAACACAGGGGCAGAGAGAGGATCTGAAAGGCTTCCAGAGAGAGGAAAATAATAGGTCCCATACAAAGGATCCAGACCCGAAATGACATCAGAATTCTCAGCAGCAACATTGAAAGCCAGGGGAGGGAGGGAGACGCAAGAGGGAAGAGATATGGGAACATATGCATATGTATAACTGATTCACTTTGTTATAAAGCAGAAACTAACACAGCATTGTAAAGCAATTATACCCCAATAAAGATGTTAAAAAAAAAACATTGGAAGCCAGGAGACAGGAGAGCAGTGCTTTCAGGGTTTTGAGGAAAAGTGGTTTCCAATCCAGCATTCTGTAGTCAGCCAAGCTGGCAGCAAGAATGAGGGCAGAATAAAGGCAATTTCAGGTATTTGACGCCTAAACTCATCTGCCTCCACGTGCTCCTTGCAGGAAACTGCTGGAGGACGAGTCCGTACAAATGAGGAAGTAACACAGAATGGGATCCAGAAAGTAGGGAATTCACCTGGCATGTGGGGAAGGCAGATCCCAGCCACTTACGCAGAAGCCCAGATTTGAGCCGTTGAGGGAGGGCTTAGTTGGGATTTTTTCAAGAAACTGAAATAGAGCCCATCATTTACCTGATGTGTCTTGACTCCATGTAGAAGAATTTACAAGTTTGGAGATAAATTAACACTAAGTACATAATTCAGTTTTATGAACTGAGTAAACACAACAAAGCAGTTGTTGCTAATTCCAAGAAAAGCAAGGAATTAAACATGAACGGAAATGTCGCCATGGAACACCATTTGGCTGGGCTGTGGACAGTATGTGCGTGGCCATAATCACGTAAATGCAGAATGTTGATTTAACCAAAATCGTGATGTAACTATTAGGAAAAGCGTTGGGGGGTGGATGATGTGAGAGCTGCATCCTTAAACTTCTATGACAGGAGCCAGTTAATAAAATCTAACCTTAGGAAATCAAGCCATGTGAGCATAGGAGCGCAGTGTAGAAACATGGAAGTAAATAACAGAAATCAGTAGAGTCAAAAGCGGTTTTTTTCTGCGAGTGGGACTCAGAGGTGAGAAGTGGCGAGCTAGGGGTGGCTGTTCCCTTCTAAGCCTTGTGGGCCCGTTTGTTAATGTGTATGTATAGTTGGACTTTTAAGAAATAAAAATGAAAATTGTAACTCAAGCACAACTGTATGATGGTAATTCTGAATTTCTGTTTTGGTTATTTGATTCCCTGTTACAGTTCAATGGGTTTTTACAAAAAATTGCTTCTACTTTCTTGTTTGTGTTCAGCTATTTTAGAAATGTTTGACATGATGAATTAATTCTGATGGGTGATTGGGAATGAGATGAGGTTCTCACCCTTAATTTCCCACAGAGAGTGGACGGACACTTAGTGCAGGAGTTACCAGGTTTTAAATTGTTAGGAATAGATTTCTGTGCTTGAATTTGGCCGAAAGACCAGAGAAGTGGTTTCCAGGCCTGCAGTATCGTTGGATGTGACCTCGTCTGAAGGAGCTGGTGAACTGGGCTGTATGGTGTCTCATCGTGAAGGAGGAGCTTTCACCTGTGACCAGACCCCCAAAGTAGTTGCAGTCTTGCCTTTTTCTTCCTGGAAGTCAAATCTCCTCGTAGATATGGACGGTTCAAGTTTTGTCAAATTTGTAATGTTTCAGGAGCGCCTAGACTTTGTTGGGTTTCGATACACAGTCCCTCTAATCACTGCACTAACCCTGTAGCGTGGGAAACAGAAATCACACCCTGGCCAAGGAGGACCCAGGATTGGAGCCTGGGTCGTGGGACCAGAGCCTGGGCTTCGTCTTCTGTACCCGCTGGGAGGTGTCCCAGTGGTGGCGAGAGGGGAGGTTTGTAATGACTGCCACTGTCCTTGCCTGTGCCTTGCTGGCGTGCTGCGCTCCTGGTTGTAATAATGCACAAAGGGATTGCATTACCATTTGTAATTGCCTAATATGTGGGGATGGTGGCAATTGTTTAGATTGTGAAAAACAGTAAATCTTCCCTTAAAGAGTTTGGGACCATCGCTTAGTATTTTTTTCTTGATGACAACTTCCTTATGATTTGTTTTCTTCCTTAGAAATTCAGTGAAAAAGACTTGGAAGCAATACAGCAGAACCGTTATTTAATGACTGCGGGGGATCTCGATTTCAGGAGTGAAGACTTAATAACAGAAAAGTGCTCTTCTCAGTCACCAGGCAGCAAAAGCATCTTCTCCGAGGTAAGCCCGCCTGAAATTGGACATTCACATGCAAATTCATATCCTTTCCTGACACATATTTGATGACTCCTCTGACCTGAAGATCCTCCAAGGCCCTTGTGCTGGTAAATGAGCTTACAGCAGGTAGGAGGAGGGGTTCTCAGTCTTCCCTCCTTACAGATTAGTATCCTTCAGCTGAGTGTTAGTATTTGCACTGCTCAGGAAACCGAGAAACTAGAGCTTGTTCAAAGATGAGCCTCATGTTTGCCCTCCTGGGGGCAACTCTCTCAAGAACTATGTAATCTCGAGGTAAGAACATTTTCCAGTTGAACATTTCCATGCACACCTACAAGGGCACAGCAGGCCCTTCGTGATCTGGCCCCAAGCTAGCTCTCCATTCTCCTTTTCTTTCATTCCCCATCATCTCTAACAGCACCTCACTTCCTGCAGATTCCCGAAAACTCCGTGTTTGTACCTCTCTGTGCCTTTGCACATGCTGTTGCATCTGCCTGGAATGCCTTCTTCTTCCTTGTTGACCTGGTGGCTCCTGCACACCCCTAGGGCTGCCGCTCTGGTGTCACCTCCTCTGGGCTCCTTGCCTGGCCTGCTGAACGCGACGTCTCCTTGTCCACCCCCTTGTGCGGCACTTTGCACATCCATCCACCGTAGCGCTTAGCCCTTGGGTTGACGAACGGAGCCGCCTTGGTGCTTCCCCTCCCTGGAGCCCTGCGCACCCCAGGAGGCACCTCAGGGGAAGGGAACTGGTGTTCGTGTCTGAATCCCAGTGCCTGGCTCAGTGGACGTTTGTTGATTGAATGACCGATGATACTGGTTTGTGGAGATGCGTCCGGATTGTTCTGACGTGCAGCTTGCCTGTAATACAGCTAGGCAGCCAGAGATGGGAAAGAAAGGCGTTCACTGTCGGCCAAGGTTTGTTGTTTTTTTTTTAAGCCCGGCTTTAATTAAGTACATACGTTCAGAAAACAGGGAATTGTTATGCAAATTTTTCTCTGATGAATGACTCTGATCATGACTTGTGGTTTTTGTGAAGGATGATTCTCAAAATAATTAACAACCAGTGTAGCACGGGCACAGCCATCAGAACAGACTCAGGCGCTAGGGCTGGAGTGGGGTCCCGGAGGCCTCCTCTTGTGCCAGGCACCAACCCTGTAGTTCCTGGGTCTTGGAGAGGGGCTGGGGTGGTTGGGGTGCATGGATCAGGGGTTAGTTTACAACTGGTGTAGACGTGTTTCAGTATTTTAGCACCAGTACCGGCCGTTGCGCTGTGTATCCGCTCCGTATCAGCTCTGGTCCTGGAGCGCACCGCTGCCTGAGCGGTGGGAGTTCCTTCTTAACTCTGACCATTTGTGGGTTTGCGTTTTGCCATCCCTCTCGAATAAGAATGTCAGCGAGAACTTGGCCATTGGGCTGGGCCGGAAGTCTGGAGGCCTGGATTCCTCTCTTGGTTCTGTCACTTCACTTGAGTGACCTTGGGCAAGTCCAGTAACTAAATCTCAGAGGGCTAATGTTTTGTGATTTAGTTGCTTTATTTTGTGAATAGTTCCTTTATCTTGACCAAATTTAGTTGGATATTAAGATGCACGTTAACCCAGAATCAGACACAGTCTTGTTTAACTGTTTTTTAAAAATTGAAGTATAGTTAATTTACAATGTTGTGTTAGCTTTAGGTATACAGCGAAGTGATTCAGTTATACACGTGTGTGTGTGTGTGTGTTTGTGTGTGTGTGTGTACATATCTTCTTTTTCAGATTCTTTTCCATTATAGGTTATTACAAGATACTGAATATAGTTCCCTGTGCTATATTGTAGGTCCTTGTTGTTTATTTTATATATAGTAGGGCGTATCTGTTCATCCCAGATTCTCAATTTATCCCCTCCCCCCTTCCCCTTCGGTAACCATAAGTTTGTTTTCTATGTCTGTGAGTCTCTTTATGTTTTGTAAATAAGTTCATTTGTATCGTATTGTTTTAGAGTCCACATATAAGTGGTATCATATATTTGTCTTTCTCTTTCTGACTTGCTTCACTTAGTATGATCATCTCTAGGTCCATCCATGTTGCTGCAAGTGGCATTATTTCATTCTTTTTTTATGGCTGAGTAACATTCCATTACATCTTCTTTATCCATTTAGCTGTCGATGGACATTTAGGTTGCTTCCATGTCTTGGCTATCGTGAATACTGCTGCTGTGAACATTGGGGTGCATGTGCCTTTTTGAATTAGAGTTTCCTCCAGATATATGCCCAGGAGTGGGATTGTAGGATCATATGGTAGCCCTCTGTTTAGCTTTTTAAGGAACCTCCATACTGTTTTCCATAGTGGCTGCACCCATTTACATTCCTACCAACAGTGCAGGAGGGTTCCTTTTCTCCACACCCCCTCCAGCCTTTATTATGTGTAGACTTTCTGGTGGTGGCCATTCTGCCCGCTGTGAGGTGGTACCTCATTGTGGTTTGGATTTGCATTTTCTCTAATGATTAGCGATGTTGAGCATCTTTTCACGAGGCACAGTCTGTTTTGAAACAAGATGGAAGCCCATCAGGTTTTTTAGATGGACAAATCATCACTAATTTGAATACATTTAGTTAAACTTCACTATTTTGAATCATGTTTTAGATATGTAAAAAGTGTCTAAATGTTGAACAGAATGTTTCTAAATTTACTAACAGAGTATTTTAATATTTCATGTCACTAGTTTGATCATCTGTACCGCATTGTTTTTTAGTTTTTTGTGCTGGCTGCTGTCTGTACTTCTTAGAAACACAAGTATAAAGTCATCCCGTGGGCATTTCAGTCATATTTTAGATCCTGGTGATGCTTAAATGACTGTGCAAAATACCTACATATTTTAGCAAAGGTTTTAATTCTGTTCTGCAAGAGTAATTGCAAATCGAGGATAAAAGGTTATAAATGATCATTTAGGAATTGAAAATTTCTAGGTGTCAGTTTAAGAAATCCCAGCTGTTGCAGCCTATGGTATTTTCCCCCCAAGAAAGGTATACTTTTCAGGTTGTAGTTCTTTCTTTGTAGGAAACACGGATTTACTCTGCTCTGCCCTTGGCCATTTTGTGTGGATTTTGGGTTTATCCTCTGCCCATTTCTATGAAGAACTTGAGGCTGTGATGATGTCTCCATTGGCTCTGGGCCGTCTGTTTTCCTTCTAATCATGTGTGATCCTGAGAATTAATGCTAGATGACCAGGGAATTGAAGAACAGAGAGTAAAACACACTGACCATATTTAACTTGCTGCAGCCAGAGATTTATAGTTTGGCTATTGACATGGTTGGGACATTGCAGCTGAATTTCCTGAGTATTAAAAATAAATGTCTTTGTTGCAGAGCTGTGATATAGCTACTGAAATAGACGCCATCTGTCAGGCCACTAAATTGCCCTGATTACCAAGAAGTGAGCCATTAAGGTCTCTCTTTACATATCTGCTGCCTCTTCAGATTGTGGTCTGCCCATTACATACGTTTCCTTCAAGTCATTGAGGAAACTATGGTGGAGTAGAAAATGCCTCGGCTTTGGTGTCAGAATGTCCGTTCTGCCGCTTATTAGCTCTGTGATCTTGGGCAAGTCACCTCCTCTCACTGAAGCTCACCTTCCTAATCTGTAAATGGGGAGTTACATGCCTACCTCCTGAGAGGATTAAAAATAATGTGAGTGTATTTGTTAAGGTTCTTTTGATTGCAAGCTGTAGGATCCAACGCTGAGGAGTTTGAGCAAAACAACAATGAAAGGGAGTATTTACCGGGAACATACCGGAGAGCCTCACAGATGCCAAGGGTCGTAGACTCTGGGGCTCTGTCTTGTTTGGAGAGGCAAGGTGGAGGGCGGGGGTGGAGAGTGGGGATGGCGGGCAGAGGGTAGGGGACAGGGGGGTTGGTTGCTGCTGCTGAGCAGGGGCCCCCTCTGGGCCACTTGGCCCTCTGCCTCTGTGCCGAGGAGACCCACTGGTTTGCCAGCTCTGCCGAGGGAGCCAAGTGACGTCATTCTAATGGGGCATGATTCAGCGCAGGGGAGCAGGTGATTGATGCAATGGGACCCAAATGGCTCTGAAGAGTTCATTTATTTAACATGGGTGAGCAATTTGCTTCTAGGAAGACGTTGACTCACTCTGACTTCCATTATGCAAAATAGCCACAGGAATCTCTGCTCTGAAGAGTCACATTGGTCCCTGTGTTCCCCTCTTACCTTTTTAATCATCATTTCAGCGAGCATCTGTGGCAAGCACTGTGCCTGGCTCGGGGTGCTGCTGCCCGCAAGGGGTCCCCAGGCCTGTGAACACGTGGTTGGTACACGAGCTCCGGGTGAAGGTGAACCAGGGTGCCGTGGGGCTGGAGGAGGGTCTCTGTAAGGGACCATGGAGGGTGTCAGTGGAGAGGGCTCGACTGATGGAGCGTGGTCTGTGAGGAGGAGGAGGGAGTTTCCTGGTTCCACGGAGATGGAAGGGCAGGAAAGCAAGCACTGGTGTGGCCGGCTGGCAGGTGGAGGGTGGGGGCTGAGGTGAGCAGTGACCTGGAAAACCTGGTGAAGGTTTGGAATGGCTGCCTGAAAGGAGGAGAGGGGAACCAAGCTGGGCACCCAGGCCCTGCACCGCAGTGGGCAGTCCTCTAGGGCTTCCAGCCAGGCCCACGGTGATCCAGTTAAGATACAGGGTCGCGGGCTTCCCTGGTGGTGCAGTGGTTGAGAGTCCATCTGCCGATGCAGGGGACACGGGTTCGTGCCCCGGTCTGGGAAGATCCCACATGCCGCAGAGCGGCTGGGCCTGTGAGCCATGGCCGCTGAACCTGCGTGTCCAGAGCCTGTGCTCCGCAACGGGAGAGGCCACAACAGTGAGAGGCCCAGCATACCACAAAAAAATTTAAAAAAAACCAAAAAAAAAAATATATACATATATATGTGTATGTGTGTGTGTGTGTATATATATATATATATATATATATATACACACAGGGTTGGGATTCTTTCACTGGATATGTACATCCCACAGCTGAGTCTCCCACATCCACCTGAGGTCCACATTTATTCATGTTTTTTCCTAGTTCTCTTGGTTGGTTACTTATCTAAGCACAAATTCTGACTGCCACTTATTAGCTGAATGGACTAAAACACATGACCTGTCCTCTCAGAGAATCAGTTTATTCATCTGAAAAGTGGGAAGATTAATATACCTCCTTGGTCGTTATTGTGATTAGAGATGACCTATGTAAAGGACCTGGCCTAGCATTGGAGCGTAGGAATGGTAGTTATGGTTGACACTCCTTAAGTGTTTACTCTGTGCCAGGCATCCATGTGAGAATTTTGTATAGATTAGCTCAGTTAATCTGTTTCACAACCCTATGAGATATGTAGAATTATTACCTCTACTTACAGATGAGGATATTGAAGCACAGAGAGATTGAGTAACTTGTTCAAGGTCACACAGCTAATAAGGTCACACGCTCTTAACAGTCCCTGCCCTTGGTGGTAGATGCTCAAGAAGCAGTAGGTTTTTCTTATTTTCGTCGTCACTGTTGCCTGGCCTTTATGTGGCTGACAGCGACTGTGTCACCTTTGTCAAACTCCCAGTGCTTTGCATCCATCATGGGTCATTCACGGGTGGACCAAAGAGCACAGGCCCTGGAGCCTGGCTGCCTGGGTCCACACCCTGCCTCACCACCCTGACTCCGTGCCTCGGTTCCCTCATCACCAAAACGGGGAGAGTGGTAATGCTTGAGCTCACTGGCTTGTGAGGATTAAATGAGAAAATGCTGGAGAGCACTTTGTACCACGGCTGACATCCTTAGGACATGGTAGCCTCTTTGTCTTGATCCCAGGGTGAGTTCCTCCCAGGCGCTCCCCTGGGGCCCTCTGTCTACGTGCGGTGTGTACGGGTGGGAGCTGACACTGGTGACTGTGTACAGAAGGCAGGTGGGAGCTCCTTGTGCCAGCGTCATGTGGCACGATTTACAAAAGGGCCTGACATTTCTAGCAGTGTGGGTGGCCAGCTTCTCATGACCAAGCTGGTGGGTTAGCATTTAAAACCCTCAGTTGGCAGGTGGTGCCTTTGCCTTTTTTCGTTCAGGGCTAGAAGCACAGCAGCGTTCTCCTGGGTCAGGGGCTGCTAACCTTTTTGCCATCTGCATCCCTTGGGTAGTGTGCTGGAGCCAAGGACCTCTTCCCTGGAAAAGTATCTAAATGCACAAAATATGTGCACAGGATCATAAAGGAAACCACTTATTTTGAAATTTGGTTATCAAAATATAAAAAAATAATCAGCTGTAGAAATGGTGCTTCTTTATTAATGTGTTAAATAACAAGATCTAGTGGTGAACAGAGTGGCTGCTGCAGTTTTGAGGTAGTGATGAGAATAAATATTTTGAGATACTTGCAACATATACAAAGTAACTATTTCTTTTGATGACAAAATCTCAGGAAAACACCGAGTACTACTATGGTTTGTAGCAGTAACAGTGTTCCTTCAACCCCTAAATGAAGGAAACGCTCAATTTCAGTTAGAGGTTAGCGGCAATAAAGATGTACCTTTTTCCCCTCGTTCATGTTTGAGTTTTCATTAGGGTTGGAAGCCCTATCCTGGGTCATTATCTGAACTTCAGGCGACAGGCTGAGTCCACGAGACACAAGGGCTGCTTGCAGCCCCTCTCTCTCCACTGACCCCGTGTCTCCCTAGCATTAAGGAGCTTCTGGTCTGCGCCAGGCGCTGTGCCAGGTGTCCTGCACACTTTACTTCTTTATTTTAACATTTTCTTCTTATTTTGAGATAATGTCAGATTTATAGGCAAGTTACAAGAGTAAAGGGTTTTGCTTGTCCTGAGCCATCTGAGAGTAAGTTGCCTGTGTGAAGCCCTGTCAGTTCTGAATACTTGAGTGTGTACTTCGTGTCAGCAGGGACCTTTTCCTGTATGACACAGCACAGCCGTCACAGCCAGGGACTGAGCAGAGACCCTCAGACTACCATCGAACCCTCAGGCTCATTCGTGTCTCACCAGCTGTCCCGTAAAGCCCTTTGTAGTGGAAGGAGCCAGTTCAGGATCTTGTGTTGCATTTAGTAGACTTTAGTCTGTTGACTTTCACGGCCCTGAGACTTTTGAAGCATCCAGGCCAGTTCTGCCGTGGAGTGTCCTTTCGTTGGGTCTGTCTGATGTTTCTTGGTGCCTGGCTTCAGGTGAGGCATCCTTGGCAGGAGTGTGACAGGACCAGCGCTGTGTCCTCAGTGTGTCCTGTCCGACAGTACACGGCTTAGCTTTGTTACCTAAGCATTACCGGCCATGCTGACTTGGGTTAACTCTGTGAAGGTGGTGTCTGCGTGGTGTCTCGACTATGCAGTTACTCTTTTTTCCTTTGTAATTAGTAAGTATTTGAGGGGAGGTATTTTGAGTCTATGTAAATATGCTGATCTTCTTCAAACTTTCACCCGTTAGTTTTAGCCTCCTTTTATGTTTTGTGGCTGAATAATTTCTTACCATGATGGTTAGCAAATGGCGATTCTTCTAATTCCATTATTCCTTCTACATTTATTAGCTGTTCTGTAAAGAAAAGCCCGTTCTTCTTCCCATGTACTCATTTACTCATGTCCGTGTGGATGTGAGTTTCTGTTTCACTCAGTGGGTTATAATGTGTTACTATCATTGTTTTGATGCTCAATTGTCCCAGGCTTGGCCTTTTCAAACTGGCTCCTGTATCCTTTTGACAGTGCTCCATTATTTAAACACTTCCTTATTTTCTGGTGTGACAGAATGCTGTAGACGTGGATTTCTTTTGAATTTCATTGCATCAGTACTGGAATTGGCCATTTCCCCTGGGATCCTTGATTCCTTCCAGCACACAATTGAACTTGTATCTGCTCTGTAACTCCATAAGGTGGTGGCGGCTGTTGTCCAGCATTTTACAGGTGGCTCTAGTAAGTAACTTCCTGAGGTCCCAGAACCAGGAAGTGACGGAGCCGAAATTTAGAGCCGAACTCTAAAAAAATTTTCACATTTGTGGAATTCACAAAATTACATCCTCACTTCATCGATGAGGAGCCTGAACCTCACAGAGGTTTGTTAAGCTGGTTAGCTGAGGTCACATAGCTAGTAAGTGGCAGAGTCCCCCTCAGATCTCTTTATCATCAGTCTGTTCATGGTGCCTTGAAAGCGTGGCTCACCTGACCCCTACTATTTTAATGTAAGTCCCTTGTCCCTAAAACTTGTCAGGTTTTGGTTGATGAATTTCTTTTCTTTGTAGCAAGGACAAGCGTGGAAGGGCATTCTTTGTAGTTTTGTGAAAACAATGACCAGCAGCTCTGAGCTGGGTTGGGGCGGGGGGGAGGGCAGAGGAAGTTTCACGAAGGGCAGTTGGGTATTGTCGGGAGCACAGCGCTCAGCTTTCTTCCTCCGTGAGTGATGTGCGGTCATTCCCCACTCCCCCTGCAGGTGGTGCCCTCTGACTGCAGCCTGATCCGGAGCCAGGCACAGGGGTTCACCTTTGTTTGGATTTATAAACCAGAACTATCCACATGTGTTTGCATAATGTAAGGATGTGCGCTTTCAAAATTCTTCTCTTAATGACAGATGCCCATTGTCGTTTTCAGGAAAAACAACAATTAGGCTATGAAGAGCTGATTCAGGTCTTAAAGAAAGAGCAGGACATCTATACACATCTGGTGAAGTCTCTGCAGGACTCAGACAGGTAAGGGTTTCTGTTTGGACGTCACGTGCATGCGTAACACACATACTCTGAATAAATGCTGGTAGTTTCTGAGGCAGTGAAGCCTTCCCACTTTGCTTAGGAAGCTTAAAGTGCTTGGATGGTGATTGCCTTATTTAAATCAGATATACCTATTTCCTAGCAGGAATTGTCTGATTTTTTTGGCAGCAAACGTAGGATAAAAATATCATTAATACTAATTACTCAGGTTTTTATAATACTTTATTATGGATTTAGAAAGCGCCTCCACGTGTGTTATCTCTTATAATCCTCACTGCTGTTCTGTGAGGTAAGTAATATCATTATCCCTACTTTCCATAAGTGACTCGGAGTGACTGGTGTCTTCACAGAATTGCCGAGGTGATTTGGTGCAATGAGATGTGGGGAGGAGAGCTGATTATAGGGTAGCGGTCTTGCCACTGCCCTGCCTGTGTCCACGGGCAAGTGACACATCTGGGCCTCTCTTGGCCCAGCACTGGGTTGGCCTCAGTGATTTCTCCCATGGAGGAGTCACCTCTCTGCACACTGGGATGGTTACGGGTGGAAGGATATGATGTCTGGGGTTCATCTCCACACTGCACAGCAGCGCAGGAAGCAGGCGGGGACACCGATGGAACGAGAATGGCCACGGCTCCCTGGTTGTTGGGACAGGGGTGTGGGCAGGTGTGTGTGTGTGTGGGGCTCATTATACTGACTTGTCTTCATGTGCTAATGTCTAAAATTTTCCATGATAAAAAGTGAAGAAAACCCAGCCCTCACTGCTGCCTCTCTTCTGCCCTTCACTCCAGCCCTAATGGGGTCCTCACTGTTCCGGGGCCGGGTGTCTCCTGTCTCTGCTTTCAGCAGCTATCTGCACCCTGCTCTGCGTCCCCCTCATCCTTGAGGATTTGCCTCAGGGGTTCCCCTTGTCAGGAGGCCCGCTCCGGTTCCTCTGCCCTCACAGCTGCCCTAACCTCCCTTTGTTACTTGGCTGCTGTGGCCTGCGTCTCGGCCTAGAAGGTGAGCACCCCCAGGGCAGGGGTTCTGTCTTGCTGTCTGCATTTCCCAGTGCCTGTCACGGGGGCTGGTATGGAGTAGGCACTTGGGAAGTGTTCGCGGATGAACCCCCTCCCAATTCTTCTAAGTTATGAGTTTTCAGGATTTTTAATCTGAAGCGAGTTTAAGGAAAATGAAAACATGCTGATGAAATTCTCTGAAAGTGAGCTTTTTCGAGAAGCCTCAGCTGCTCGTCATTTTCACTTGGGGGAGGGGTTGAGTAGTGCTGCGAACCTCAGAGGGGGAATGGGCACAGCGGGTTTAATTGTGCGGCTACTCCGACGGGAGCCAGTTCTGACTCTGGGCACCGAGAGGCCCTGGGGTGGATGTGGCCGCTGTCAGGCTTCCTCAGCGTCACTGATGGCGGCTCTGAGTTTCATAGGCTCTTCCTTAGTGAATAACAAGGTGCATGGGACCAAGGTGGGTCAGGGCTGTGACTAATAGAGATGCTTAAAAGGTTTCCTGTTCACCTTCAGAGTCACAATACATTCAGCAGCTCTGAGCTCTTGGGTAGGTCACTTTTCACCCTGAGCCTCAGGATATGTATTTGTGCAATTGAGATTGGCCTGCCTATAGACCTACCTGTTTACCTACCTCCCTACCTACCTTCCAGGGTTGTTTGAAACGAGATGATAATGTGTAAAGTCCTAATTCTGCCTGGCAGATAGTAAGCACTCAACAAATGGTAACGTTTATTAAGACTAACAGCAACGTGAAAAGCCTCCATAGGCCTCAGTGTGCCACTGTGCATAAGCTCAGCTTGCAGGGGGTTTTGAGCCTTCAGACCTTGCCCTGGCGAGCGGGCAGAACTGTGGGCTAAGGCCGGTGGAGCCCCCTGGGGTAACTCCAGCACTGCTCACTCTCTGGAAACTGGCAGTGAAAGCTGGATGACTCTGGAGACGTGTGACGTACTTGTAACTAAAGTTGGAAAGGGGGAACGGGAGGGAGGAACTGACCAAGGGCAGCTGTGTGCCTGGTCCTTTCCCGACACTTCAACCCCATATCACAGAAGTGGAAATCTGCTCTTGGAGATGTTGAGGGTATTTCCCAAGCTCCTGCACTTAGGGATTCTCAGAGCTCAAGTCTCCGTGGCTCCTGAGCCCAGGCCCTTACTGAGACAGCTCTCATCTGGAGGACAAGGACAGTTTATACTTTGCCTCTAACTCAGGTTTTCTCGACCTCAGCACTGTTGGGATTCGGGGCTAGATAACTTTTGTCCTTTTTTTGAGGGGCCGTCTTGTGCATTGTAGGATGTTTAGCGACATCTCTGGCTTTTGCCACTACATGGCAGTAGCACCCTCCCTGCCCCAGTTGTGACAACCAACAGTGTCTCCAGGATTGCCACATGTGCCCTGGGGGGTGTAAGTCATCTCCAGATGAAAATCACGCCTGTAACTCAGGAGTAGCAGAAAGCTTGGCATATAAATGTCTGCTGTATGGGAGTCATTAGAATACGTGGAAGGAAGGAGGTGATGTTTGTCGAGCACCTCGTGTGTGTCAGGCACTGTGCTAAGCTCTTTCCATTATAACATCTCATTTAATCCTCAAAACACTCTTGAAGGAAAGGCACTGTCCCCACTTTACGGATGAGGCTAGCAGGACTCGGGCAGTTTAGCTGACCGCCAAGGTCATGGAGCTCGTGAATGGTGGCACTATGGGGGCGTGCGTCCTCCGGCTCCTCCCCCACTCCACTCCAGAAGGAGGAAGGCTCAGGGCTGTCCTTTCTTTCTGAGTGAAGCTCCTTTTGTTCCACCGACTCCTCACACCTTGCAGAGATCGTGGAGTTGGGGAAACAGAAATGACAGATGCAGGAGCAGCAGCTGTGTACTTTTCACCCTGTCAGAAGATGGAAGAGGGAGTGAAGCCGTCGCTTTCCCTAGCCCTCATTGCAGGAGCTTCGCTAAAACAATCTCCTTTCTTCCCCCACTGGTTAAACGCGTCTGCGGCCTGACCGCATCCAAGCGAGTGCTGTGCTGTGACACCTCTGTAAGGTTTCCATCAGCCTTACAAATTGATCATTATGATTGTCTTGAAATGGAGCTAGGTACAGGCTGCTGGGAGGGCCCCTTCCCTTGCAAGGGGGCTGCTTCACAGTGAACCATCTTCAAAGCAGCAAGCATAGAAGATTAGACATAATGGTTTATTTTCCTTCCAATAGATGTTGATTTATGTGTGCAGTTCGATGGACGGAGCTGGAAGGAATCGCTGGAGGATAAGTGGGGCTTGAGTCTGTGGCGCACATATTTCAGAGCGATGGCTCCTAACCATTTGGGGCTGTGGATGCCTCTCGAACAGTCTGATGAAAGCTCATGGACCCTCTCCCTAAAACAAATCCACATTTTCATACACTTCTTCCAGCAGTTTCAAAGTGTTGATGGACCCTTTCAGGGAAAAATAGGTCAGACGCTGGACAGAGTGACGTATTTCTTGATATTTAAAAAAGGCTTTCTGATATGTTAAGGCGTTTTCGTAGTCTCAAAAAATGTTCACATACTTTGACCCAGTAATTGCACTGCTGGGAATCCATCTTAAGAAGCTAACCCTGAGTGTGAAACAAGGCTTTAGGCGCAGAGATTTTCATTGAAACAATATTTACGTTACTCAGGTGTCTGCTGGAGCCTCTGTTCCTCTGAGAGAACCGGTTCAGACTCCTGCCACGTGCATGTCAGTAGGAGTCCGGAGCCCTGCCTGAGGAACTGCACTGCCTAGTTCAGTAGGCACTAGCCATGTGACTACATACATATAAATTAAAAAATTAAGCATTCAGTTCCTCAGCATGTAGCCACATTTCAAATGGTCAGTAGGCACGTTCAGCTAGTGGGTACCGTATTCAGCAGCGCCGATACAGAACATTTGCATCATTGGAGGCAGGTCTGTGGGACAGTCCTCCCCCCGTCAGTGCAGATTCTGGGAGGTGTGCTTCTTCATGGCCTCCTCTGAGTTCTGGGTTGCTGGTTCCTTGCAGGCTCTCTGTGCAGGTCAGTACCGTATTACACTGACCCAGACGTGATACTTGACATCACCACCCCTCCAATAAAAATCCATTCTACTCTGCATTTGTGAGTGGCCAACCCATTACTGTAGACTTCTTTTGACCCCTAAATTGGTCCGTCTCTTCCTCCTATTATTGACTCTCAGTCTTCTCCTTTTCTTTTTTCTTGTCCCTGCTGCCCCTCACCTTTACCTCCAATGCCACCTCTTTTAGGGGTGACATGGCCGACGTTCTCCTTGTCGCCTTCTCTTCTGTGGAGAGCCTTCCTTCCATACCCAAGCCCATGCAAAGCGTTATTCCAGAGAAACATTCTGGGGAATTAAATTACTTCCACCTAGCTACATCTGTAGCAAAAACTTGGAAATGACCCAAATGTCCACTAATAGGGGATGAGTTAAATGGTGGGACATTCACCCGATTTAATGTTATATAGTCATTAAAAATGACATTTGCAAATTATTTCTGAAAATGTAGGGAAATATTTAAATGAGAAATGCACAACTTAGTATATTATATGTCCAGAATGATTTCAACCTTATAGAAATACTCAGGGAAAAAGATTGGGAGGAAATAGTCTGCCATGTGTTTTTTGGTAGTCGGGTTATGGTAACTTTTGCTTTTTTTTTTTTAATACGTTTCTATTATAAATGTTCTATAAACACGTATTTACTTTTATAACCAGAAAAAAACCCCACAAATGACATAAAAATCAAAGGAAGGCTTGCTGGGCTTTGCATTTTAAAGCACAAGTAGGTCTGTTTTAAAATTCCGGTGTCTTGTTTTACCAAGTGTCAGCAACCTGCAAGCTGAGTTGAACAGCATCTTTGCGCTGCGGAAGCGGCTGGAGCGCGATGTGCTCTCCTATCAGAACCTGCAGAAGGCCCTGGAGGAGCAGATCAGTGAAATCCGGCGGCGGGAAGGTACGTGCTCTCTTGTATGTATTTCCCTTTGGTTTTCCCGCCTGGAGGGACTTGGCTGAACTTTAAGAGAGTCCTAAGACTGCGGTAGGAGGCGAGGCACCCCGGGGATTTCGTCTGGGAAGGCTTTTTTGCAGTGATGGTGTTACTGTTGCTCTCCTAGTCTGTACCTGTCTGGCTTCGGCTTGTGGAGTCAAAGGGCCCAGCAGGTAGTGTTAATTCCACAGAGGGCCTGCTGCAGGACTGCTTCCTCGCTGCCCCTGCTGTGTTCTGCATTGTTTGACTCTTCTAACTCCAGATAACCTTGGGGCCTTGCCATTTCCTTTCTGTGGTCAGTGGCCCTCATCACCCTAAACATCTGGGCTCTGCCTACCACGGCGCCCACTGCAGAGAGCCCCACTGCACAGACACGTGCGGGTGAAACCTCTGTTTCCTGCTGAAGCATCGCTTTTCACACTGTCATGACCGCACGTGGATTCAGCTAGGGAGGGTCCTGTGGTATGGGCACTGCTGTGCTCATGACAGCTGTATCTGGCTCCCTCCTTTGCTAGAACCTGAGCCCCGTGGTGTCTGGGTTGGCGTTTTCCTTTCCTTATCTCTAGCCTTCCTTTCCTTTCTCTTCCTCATTACTGATTGTAATTCCTGCTTACAATCAGTAATAGCAGTGGTAGGTTTGACATTTCCTGAGCGCCCGCTGTGTACCAGGCACAGCGGCAGGCACTTAACTTCTCACCTCTGCTCCTGACCGTTGTCCCACTGGATCGAGTAGACATTGACGTCACATCACAGGTAAAGAAACCGAGGTGGCAGTGGGGGTTGATTTACCCAGATTGGAGGCAGGACATCTTCCTTCGAAGTCTAGCTCTTTCCTCTATACGAGGCGTATCAGCTCTTACCCACACGTGTTGAGTGAGATCATGCTTGTGGATATGCTCCACTCAGTGAACAGCGTGACCCTTCTCTGCACCGTTGCTCCCTGTGAGAGCGTGACCTTTGGTGCAGAGAAGGCCGACCCGTCCGTGGGTGACCCAAGAGTCTCTCATCATAGATCTCATAGGCGGTTTCTGTACTCGGTGTGCTCGCTCCCATGGCGGGCTCTGGGGCCGGTAAAAAACACATCAGGCGCTTTTGAGTTCTACCCTTGAGGCTCACATCTAATTTTCCTGTATTTTCACTTAAACAGAATCACTCCCTCATTTAAATTGAAAATCACTATTTGCTTGTGCCACTCAGAATGGACTCCAGGCACAGCACTGGATATGCAAAGTATAATCCAGAGCTGGCCACAGTGAAAGCCTACAGCCCACGATGAAACCATACATTGAGATACCAGCCTGTAGAGAAAGAAGAAAATTACTTTTGCTCCAAAGGTGGTGCATTAAACTCCCTGTGTGTGCTTATCTCCCTTTCCCCCGCTACCCAATTCAAAGTGCCTTAGATGGATTGCACGGGGAATTGTCTGGGAAGGATCTACTTCTGATGTTCTTTTTCTCCTCCTCCCCGCTTTTTTTTTTCTTTTGGTGCAGAAGAACCATTTTCATTTTATAGTGATCAAACATCTTATCTGAGTATTTGCCTTGAAGAGCACAATCGGTTTCAAGTGGAACATTTTTCTCAAGAAGAGCTTAAGGAAAAGGTATTGACCTATTAACTTTCAGTGCTTTGTTGGTTATTTGTTGTCTCTTGGGTTCCTGATCAGAGGTGTAAGATTCTGAAAGCCCTTCTCCCCGCCTCTCTTCCCTCTCTCCCTGCCTACCTTTTTTCCCCTTGATGTACATTCCCTGGAGTCCCTACCCCGTGTCTGATGCACGCCTTCTGAGGCTTGAGGACCCCACCCAGGCTCCGTCTCCCCTGGGAAATGCTCTCTATCCCCCCCAGAATTAGCCACCTTTCCCTCGGGTCATTCTCCTCTCTTCTTGTACCTGACTGCACTGATGTCCTTCTCATACTGATCTGTAATTATCTGGGTATTCTTCTGTATCTCCACCAGGCTGTGAGCATCTTAAAGCGAGTGAGTGTATCTTGTTTATTTCTGATTTCCCAGTGCCTGGCACACATAGTGGGGGGTAATTGATGCTTTTTGAAAGAATAAAGGTTCAAGGTTGATCAGTAAATCTTTTCTAAAACTGGAAAGGTTTTCAATCTGTTGATCATTGGTGTGGTTAGAGTGGCTTTGTATTTCAAGGTTCTAAGAGCCATTGATAAGAATAGGAAGTGTGAGCTCCGAGGACACTGTGATTTATTATAAAATTACCATCTATGTATGACAGGTTGAGTTTCTGTCTGGGAATAACTCACATGCCGGTGGAGTAGAGGGTCATGTGAAGGAGCAGTGGCAATGTGGAGTGCAAGGGTGGCTGTAATAGGCAGAGGTGCGAGGTTTAGGGGTAGCCGAGAAGGAGAGGTTAGCTGTCGGGGGTTGGGAGGTACTCACTGGATCACAGGAAACTTCTCAATAGAAGTGAGACCTGAAGTGGTTTTGGAGGTTGAATAGGAGTTTATCTGGTTGGAAGGCTTTTTCAGCAGAGAGAGAGGAAAAACAGCAGATGTAAGATGCAGAAGAGATAAGAAGGAGAACTATAAAAATGTTGGTGTTTTGGGAGGAGTGGAACAAGAAGCATTGAGGCATCTGTTAGTGTTTCGAAGATGAAAATAGACGTGGTAATAGCCACTGCGCATACCTACTGTGGTTGTGTTAAGGGCAGGAGCTAGTTCCCTTTGTTGGCACTTAGTGAATGTTTGTAGAATCAGAATGTTTTCTTCTTCCCTCTATGATATAACCTCCTTGAGGTTGGGTCCTAGTTGTGTTCATGTTTTGGTGCAGTGGACACCTGCTGTGTGTGGTCAGGGTGGGATTTCCCACTTTCTTTGAGGGGCTAATGATTATCCCCTTAAGAAGGGTTTGGAAAATCACTAGCCGTTGTGATTTGAAGCTTGCGGGGAATGAAGGTGGTGTCTGCTCAGATGCTTATGGACCTGGCCTCGCAAGGCCTGCGCCTTAAGGAGGAGCCCTGGACCGGGAGTCCAGGCCCGGCTCTGCCTCTGTGCGGGCAGCTGCCCCTGCCCACACGACCGGGCACTTTGGCTGTTGTTGTATGTCACTGAATTCTCCAGGCACCCCAACTCTGGGACCTCGGGCAGTGAACTTCTTTGTGTCTCGGGCTTCTTGTTGTAAAACGGGGACAGTCATACTGCTGTCCGCCTCCTCGGGATTTTTGTAAGGAGCGATTGACTAAAGCTTGTGGGAGTAGTTTAGCAGCTGTGAATTGCTTTATGACTGAGGACTGTTGTTATTATGGACGGTGCTAGAGAGGCATAGAAAGAGGAAGGTGGATGCTGTAAAATAAGCCTCTGACAAGCCTCGGAAGTTTCAGTCTCGGGGGGTTTTCCTCCAGAGGGTCTCAAGTACAAGGCAGAGGCCATATCTGCGTCACGGACAGAGTACTTAGACCGTGCCGAGGGCTGTAGTGTGCTGTGACCGTGATCGCGTTCAGTGCTCACGGGAACCCATTCCACACATGTAGAAATGGAGACTTAGACCAGGCAGCTTGCCCAGGATCTCTTTGCCTTGAAGTCTGGCGCTGGGGTTAGAATACAGAAATGCTGGTGTTTTTCTCACTGTACCCAGGGTAGCCTGAAGCCTGGAGTCAGGCCACCTGACTCTCCGTGACTGTGATGCAGGACGTCTCCTCCGTAGCCGTGGCCCTGGGAGGCAGCAGTGTACCCGTGGGTAGTCAGTCCTTTCCTGCTCTTATCTCCCAGGTCGGTGACCTTATCCAGCTGGTGAAGGAGCTGTACGCGGACAACCGGCACCTGAAGAAAACTATTTTTGATCTCTCCTGCATGGGCTTCCCGGGAGAGGACAGGCCTGAGTCGGCAGATCAGATGGAGGTAAGAAAGAATGTTCTCGTTCTCGCGTGCTAATCACACAGAGAGTGACACCCCCCCCCACACACACGTCACCAGGCTGCATCTCTCCTGGGAGGTCTCTGTTGAAACTCCCTCTGCCGTGGACGGGCTTTGAGGGCCCTCTTAGGTCAGCAGGTCTGTCGGAGCGTCCCGCAGGTTTGGGTCGTATCCGCGTGGACACACTCGATGTGCTGTGATGCTTTGGACTCCACGTCCAGCCCTGGGATCTGGGCGTAGATGGTACATCTGGATGACTGGTCTGGTCTCAGGGGCCTGGAGAGTTGCCACGTCACCCACGTAGCTTGGGTAGTGTAGCTGCAGCCTTAATGAACCCCTTACCGTGGAGAAACACACGAGAAAACACACTTTTCATTTACTTTTTGTATTAATCCTCTAAATGCGTCTTGTCACTCCCACGGCATCTGGCTTCTGGATTTGACCAGATGTGTGCAGTTTATTCCCACGCGTACCCAGGAACCCCTGCACTCTGCTGTGTACTGACGACCCGACAGGGAGTACAGGGTCGGCGTCGCGTGAGCCCACAAATTCAGCTTCCTGACTATGGGAGTTTTCCACTGGTGACATTTGAAAGTCTGGAAGGGCCACGGAAGGTTAAATCTGGTGTCTGCACTAAAGCGCGTGTGGTTCCTGGGCTTTTGTACTCACTGAGGGTGTGGGCCCATTCCGTTAGCCCACCCCAGGGAAAGCGGGGGGAGCCCCTTCACCCTGTGACTGGCTCTCTGCTCACCTTTGTGGGGTGTTGGCTCCGATTTTCTCTGTTCTCAACCCGACCGCACAGTAGAGGGCCCTGATGTTGTGACAGCGAGGAGAAGCTTGCCACTTCCTCCCTCTAGTCCCTACCTGGCCTGACGCTCCCCCAGGAAGCGCCTTGCTCCATGCCTGTGTTATGCTACTTAGTTTCAGAAGACTGGAACTGTTCTCATCATGAAATGCACTAGAGCCTTTTGTATTTGGATCCCCCAGAACCTTCCTGGTTGGGGTTGTCTTGAACTCAGCCTGGCGTGCCAGGTAAATGGAGGTCTCATTGCCACACCATTTCTGGGGAAGGATTTGTCAGGCTTCAGCTGTCTCCTCCCACGTTCAAGGTGGGAAACGCTCAAAGGTGTTTATGCGGAGCTCTGGCCATCTGCTCCCTTGGAGAGAGGGAATGTTATTGAGCTTAGTCTCCAGGGCTCCAGATAATTTTGAAAAGCAAGAATATCTGCAGCCCATTTAGGGAGAAACAAGTCTCTTGGTTTGTTTTTTCCAATGTGGCATTTTTTTTTTGGTGGCATTTTTAATAAGCAGCCCATTCGTCACCTGCTTCATTTGAGTGTCAGACGGCGAGTGTTTGTTCATTTGCCCTTTGAAAGAAATCTGTTAAATGTCCTATTATGTTCTTTGGAGAACAGAGGGATTTTCCTCTTGCCACTCTGAGATCTTAATAGCAGCCGATTCAGATTGGAGTCATTTGTCAGGTTGCACATCAACTTGATGTTCCCTATGAATAGTCGTGTCCTTCGCAGCACAGGCCCCGTCTTCCCCGGCAGGCGATGGGGAGATCCGCACGGGCAGGATGGTGCTCCCACGATAATCTTGAGCTGAGGGAGGAGAGGCTGTTAGGGGTGAGGGTGGGATGGCAGCAAGGAGAGGCTGCTGTTCCCTGGGAGTGTGTGTGGCTCTCCTTGGATGAGCAACGAGGCAGAGACAAACGGGAAATGCCTCCGTGGTCCACAGCCTTTTCTGGGCAGCAGGGCTTGTGGAGTAGGGGCTGGCACTGCTCCAGTGCTCTGGGAGCCTACAAATCAGAAAAGGAAAAAAACAGACAGCAAATATATTTTGTATTTTTAAAATTCAGTAGTTTTTCCTCCAATATTTAATTAACCCACAGCATTGCCTAAAACTTGGAAAATAAAGAAATGACCCCTAATCCTGTCACATTAAAACACAGTTAATTAACATCCTGGAACCTTTCCTTCTCTATGTGTGTATTTGAACGTGTGCGTGCCCACCCACAGTACATACACAGTCCTGTTTCCTGTTTCTTTCCAGTGGCTGCTGTGTTATAACCTCTTATGCCATCTTAGAGATGCTAGCTGCGCCACTGTTGTCGGACATGTAGATATTTCCGGTGATGCACCTGATGAATGTCTTTGGACAAATCATTTTCAGGGTTTAGGCTTTTTTTCCTTAGACTGTGTTCCTAGATGAGTAATGACTAGGTCAAAGGTCCAGACACAGATAGATATGTATATAAAATAGGCACATGATTTATTTTCGTATTACACACCCCTGCCTCCGCAACTTTTAATTCGACAAAGGCTATAAAGAGTAGGAAGCCCTTGATTCATTTTGGCAGCTGTGTCTTCAAAACGGTGGCCCTGGGCTGGATTCCCTCCTGCTGGGCACACAGCGCTTATTCCCTGCATGCGGGCAGGTCACTGAAAAACCAGCCAAACCAACAAAAGGCCAAGAAGAGGCATCCTTTTATTTTAAAGTACATCAAGAAAAAAAAGAAAAAATCTGTAATGAGGTTGCCCCTATTTCCTTGTATTTATTTACTGGTTATAGTTTATGTATTACAGAACGGTGTGGTTGAGAATTGCCGTTCAGGAGTGATTTGAGCGGACTGCAGTGGCAGCGGGGGGGCGGTGAGCATCGTAAGCCATGAGCTGTGTGACGTGCAGTTGTCACCCCTGGGGGGTGGGATTCGTGGGCGAGCGCTCAGAAACGTTTAGTCGCTGTCATTATTTACTTATGTTGTCATTTTTAGGGGATGGTTAGAAAACTGCTTTTTTTTTTTTTTTTTGGCATGGAGAGGAAACATGGATTAAGGGGCATAATTTAATTGAACTCAGATATATGTAGGGCTGTCCTTTTGAATAAGAAATAGACCTTGGGCTTCCCTGGTGGCACAGTGGTTGAGAGTCCGCCTGCCGATGCAGGGGACACGGGTTCGTGCCCCGGTCCGGGAAGATCCCACATGCCACGGAGCGGCTGGGCCCGTGAGCCATGGCCGCGGAGCCTGTGCTCCGCAACGGGAGAGGCCACAGCAGTGAGGCCCGCGTACCGCAAAAAGAAAAAAAAAAAAGAAATAGACCTCATGTGACTCAGAGGACAGAAGTGGTACTCAGAAGTAGAAGGTGCTTGTTAACATCTGTTATTATCAACAGAATGAAATTTGGTTTGTCAGAAGCAGATTGAATTTCATTGAAAGGAGGAAGTTTCTAACATTTTGACTTCATAAGTTATTATGAGTTGTACCCGATTTATAAAGCCCTTGGCACCGTGCCTGGCATGTAGTAGGCACTCAATATGTAAAACACAGCTATTTTAATTTTACTTTTTTAGTAAATTAGTGGCAGAGTTGGAACTAAACCCTTTTCTGACTCTGTTCAGTGTTGTTTTAGCAACACCATAGGGCAGTGCTTCTGAAGTTTACCGTGCGTGTGAATTTCCTGGGGACCTTGTTAACGTGAAGATTCTGGCTCAGTGAGCCTGGCACGGGGCCCGGGAGTCTGCATTTCTCACAAGCTTCCGTTGCTCCAAAGACTACACTTGGAGTAGCAAGACCGGGGTAATCCCGAAAACCTGTTGGTTCCAGCTGTCATTTTGAAAAAAGTCTTGATTCATTTGTTTGTCCTTTTAGCAGTGTTGTCTTGAGCACCAGGCCCTGGTGTTAAAGCGGAACACAGACAGGGTCCCTGCCCCATGGAGTCCGTGACGCAGAGAAGCGGAGGTTGGCGAGGGCCTGGAGGAGTGCACGCGGGCGTGGAGACGGGCCCGGCCTCCTCTTGTGAGGTCAAGGGAATTTCCTCCTGGAGGAAGCAGGGGGCCTGCCAAGGTCAAGAAAGAATAGCTCAAGAGGCAGGGGGAGAACCAGGCCAGTGAAGTTGTTAGGGAGCGATGCTTAGGGAGGGCATGCTTATAGTGCCACGTACTCTGAGAAAACAAGAGAAAAACGGCTGGGAACTCATTCGTGACCTGGGCAGTTTCAGCAGAGTGAGGGGGACCCCGAGGCCACGTGGTGGTGGATGGAGGAGCGGTGAGGGTGGGGAAATGAAGGCGGCGCCGGTGGGCGCTTGGAGGTGTGGGGCACTTCTCCAGGTGGTGGTGGGCCTGAAACAGAGCCCACCTGCAGTGACGCATCAGTCTCTCTGGGATCTTGCCTTTGAAAACTGATAAGTCACATATGACATGCGGGACATGTCTCTGTGTCCACAGCATTGAATTTCTTGATCATTGCTGGAAACTGGCTTTTAATTTTAACCACGTCTGCAGAGGTAAAGAGAAATGAAAGAGAATTTTTATTTCAGTATATTGAGTCATGGTGTGGTTGTGGTTCTGGAATGAAGGGTAACTCGGATGCTTTTGCTGCTCCAACTGGAATGACACGGGTTCACAGTACTCTGCTCGGCTAAAGTTCAGGGAGACCCTTCTCTGATCCACAGGGTTGGGGAGGAGCGCCTTGCTGCCTCTTCCCTAATCCCAGGAGGGTTGGTTCCATCTCCTGCATTAGAAGGTCTTGGGGAGCTTTCATGAGCAGTTTCTGGAGGGCGTTGGCAGCAAAAGCCACGTTGCAGAAGGTGAGGATGGAGAGTTCTTTCAAGAAGCTTGGAGAGAGGCAGGCAGCACTCAGTGACCAGAGCTGCTGATGAACCAGGAAGGAAAAACGTAGTTATTTTGCTCTTTTTCAAATGAGAGCGGCTTTTCCCCAGCATTTTATGATGAAGAAATTCTAGCAAAGTGAAAAGAACTTCATGGTGGACACCCATATACTCACCCCTTAGATTCTACTATTAACCGTTCCCACCAGCCATCATATCTTTTTGATAAATTTTAGTATAAATCACAAACATCAATACGCTTCCCCCTAAATACTTCAACATGTATATCTTTTCCTTCAATATGTTTATAGTTATTTTTTCTTTTAAGTTTAAATTTACGCACGATGAAATACAGAATTCGTAAGTCTTTGTTTGCTAAGTTTTACAAATGTATGTACCTGTGTAACCCAAACTTCTATCACGATCCCTCGTGTCCCTTCTAGTCAATTCCCACTCGCCCCCGCTCCAGCCGCTCTTCTCATTTTCTTCCACCATTAGTTTTGCCTGTACTAGACTTTCATAGAAACGGAATCATAAAGCATCTTCTCTTCTGTGTGAAGCTGCCTTCACTCAGCGTGTTTTTGAGATTCATCCATGCTGTTACGTGAATGAATAATTTGTTCCTTTTTATTGCTAAGTAGTATTCCATTGTATACATATATTCTAATTTCTTTGTTCGTTCTGCTATTGATGTACATTTGGATTGTTTCAGGTTTTGGTTATTATGATAAAAGCTGATGTGAACATTCATATACAAATCTTTTTTTTTTTTTTTTGTGCGGTACGCGGGCCTCTCACTGTTGTGGCCTCTCCCGTTGCGGAGCACAGGCTCCGGATGCGCAGGCTCAGCGGCCATGGCTCACGGGCCCAGCTGCTCCGCAGCATGTGGGATCTTCCTGGACCAGGGCACGAACCCATGTCCTCTGCATCGGCAGGCGGACTCTCAACCACTGCGCCACCAGGGGAGCCCTATATACAAATCTTCATGTGGACATATGTTTTCATTTCTCTTGATGAATACCTAGGAGGGGAATTCCTGGGTCATAGGGTTATTAGCTTTATAAGAAATTGCCAGGACTTCTTCTAAAGTAGTTTAACATTTTATACTCCCACCGACAAATTTGATTGTCCTAGTTGGTAACTTGAGCATGTTTTAATAATGAGGGAAGAAACCAACAGAGGGAGAGAAGTTCCTCATCCGTATTCAGAAACTTTTATGCCTTAGGAAATACACTTACACGTGTTTAGCGTATTGAATGCTTGATAGTGTAGTAAGATTTGTAGACTCATCAGTCCTCTTTGATCCTGATTAGGATGGTTGGGTTGAATGTATTCTGATCCTGGGAAGTTTTCTGTAAAAGACTTTGTGAAGTCAGTTTGCTTTGTTTTGTTTTTCTTCTTCCAAAAAAAGGTTTCTTTTAGAAGGAAGATCAGAAAAGTTTAACTTGGGCTGGGAAAATTATGGGGTGATTGACTAAATGTGGGAATTCATGAAATCACGGTATGGAGATAGAACCTTAGATACGTCGTATGTACAACATGCCCAGCAGGCGGCTGGGACTCAGCTCATGTTTTAACTCTGTGGTGCAGTGGTCACTACTTCATTGGTGCGATGCGTTTTGGTACAGTTTTTGAAACAGCGTTGGCTACCTTCCCTCTCACTTTTTATTTGGTTAATCCGGGTGTCTCGTGCCTAGAATTTTCCCTCTTCCAGAGAGCTGAGATCTGGCCCCGTTGAGAACACTGAACTGTCTGTTCTGTAGAACGCAAACTGCAGAAGCTTTGGGGTTTACACTTCTTCAGAGCATTAGGGATTTACGCAGTCTTTAGAAATAACTCTCTTTCATTTTCAAAAGCATAAAGTTATTGTCAGGGAAGCTGGATACTCTACTCATTAGCGATGAGGACTTTTTTGTCAGCAAAATGGCAGTGTGGCTGAGACTGCCCATCTCAGATGTGTGACAGTACAAAAAGAGGTTTATCCCCTGGGCTAAATGGAAGGGATGCATAAATTGGACACACCGTAAATTTCATTTACTGCTTTCTCGGTATTTGATAGTTTCAATTCCATCAATAGCTGTTTTCCAAAATCTTGTTACTTTTATATAATCTGAAAGTGAATTCAGCAATGGCAGGGATGGGAGCAGCACAGCGGACAGCACAGTCAATTTCCAGCAGCTCAGGAAGGCCCTGCGAGGGCAGGGGGAAATGGCTTTCCTTATTTCTTGGGGAATTTGTCCTTAAATTATGCATGATCCCAGGCAGCTGTGTGTGATTTGCCAGAACTAGCAGCTCTGACTTCGGCTAATTTTTATTTCATGGCTTTGGCATTTGTCTCTGCCTCTTTTTTTGGTTTGTTTTTTGTTCTGCATCTTTTAAAAAAGACATCACCGACTTATTCATACATATTCATGCTGCACTCATTTTTGGGTTGCATTTTCACACCATTCCATGCTCCATGTAGCTTCTGGCTAGCAAGGAGGACGAGGACTCAAGCAGAATTGGAGAGGATGACAAGAATAATCTGCTGAGTGGCGAGCGTCTGGAGCAGAGGAACAAGGTAGGAACATCTGCCCCTCTCTGTGCCCAAGCCCGCCTCCAGTCTGGAACGAGTCCGACGGGTTTTCTGTTCCTTCCATCTGTGTGGAGTGCCTGCCGTGTGCCAGCGGGGAGCAAAAAGAGGAGGTCTCTTCCTTTCTGGAAGTTACAGACGGGGTGGTAGAGCCAGTCATGAACCAGGAAAACAAACATATAGTTGCAAATAAAAACGAGGCTGTTGCAGGAGAGTCGCAGGCATTGGACACTGGGCCTGGGCAGCTCTTCAGAGCTCTGACCCAACGCATTCATTTTACGCATTGGAAACTGAGGCCTAGGAGGGGAGATGGTTTATCTGGGGCTCAGAGTAAGGCAGTGACAGAGTTGGGAACAGAGCCCTTGTCTCTGGACTGCTGTGAACTCCCAGATCATCTGTGTGTAGTGTAAGGAGCCACTGATAGAACCAGACTTTCCTCCTCTGGGTCCGTCTGCAATCTCCTGATCTGAAACCCAGCTTAGTGTCATCTGGGCGGTGTTGAGAATTTCACTCCAGGCACACTGAGGCTGAACATTTGGAGCAGATATTCTCCAGGGTTGAAAGAACCGTAAACACTGGATGTGGTGGGAGACAGGAGGCTGCAGATCGGGCGTTTGTGGCCTTCAGGGTGTTCAGGTTCGTGGAGTCTTGAGTGAGAGATCATTCTCATGAGCGTTTTGGACAGCAAAGCAGTTAAAAGTGGGGGCTCCGGAATCAGGTCTGATTTTGAGTCTTGGTCACGATCTCTGTGACCTTGCGTTAACCCTTGCTTAACCCCCAAGTCCGAGTTTCCCCATCAATGAAGATAATAACACCACTTCCTGGTTAGAATTGTTGTGATACTTAAAGAGAAGGTATGTACTAAGTGCTCAGTAAGTGGTAGCAATTGCTCTTTTTATTATTATTATATTCTAGACTTTTCCTTCGGTGGAGGTTGCTTATTTAGGTGGATTTAATGACTAGATTGGTGGCAAACAAGACCCTATAAATGACAGCTCATCTGTGTGGGTCTTGTCTTCCGTTTAAAAATCTTAATCATTTTACACATGTGGAGAGAGGGGTGTAATGGCCAGTGTGTATATCACCAGCAGTAATGAAGTCAAGAGGAGTTATTTATAGACTGATAGAAGAAATTTACAGCTTTGGAAAGTGAGAGAAGGAATGCTAATTGCAGCACCTCAAGACATGCCCAGCACAGGCTTTAACTAGATGTTTCCTTGGTACCACTCCTCTGGGACCTTCAGCGACCCAAGAAGGTGGATCTGTGAAGAACACGTCTCCATGGGAATTAGGAACTCTCCACCGTCCTGATGAGACAAATCAAAGTCACAGTAATGAGGATGTGTCTGTAAAGAGGTTGCTTTCTGATATATAATGAGGAGGATACATTGCAAAAAGCATATAATAAATGTCCAAAGCATTGTTAATGGCAGTTAACAATGTTCCGGACCCTTCTTAGAAAGAATTTACAGGAAGTAGGCCGTGGGCTGAGGGAACACAGCTGTAGCGGGTAAGACACTGCGCCAGGAACTTAAGTGGGCCAGCCATCTCATTTTGTTCTCGTAGCCGCCATGGGAGGTGGCGTTACTGTGCCTAGTTACGGATAAGGAAACTGAGGGTGAGAGGAAGTGATGTAAACATCTCCGTGCCCTCAGATGAGCGTGTGTGGACCGCGTGCACCCTCCCTCTCCCCTTTCATTTTCTCTCGGGTCTGCTTGCCCTCACTCATCACTGTTTGTCTCCATCCTCTCTCTCTTTTCCACGTAACCCCCTTCCCCTCCTTTGTAGTCCATTATCTGACCACATACTTTGATTTGCAGATTATGGAGGTCAATTCCAAAGGGGGCTGCAAAAATGGATATTTAAGGCACACAGATTCCAATATTGTAGACTCCGACGGAGCCCACAAATCCGGCTGCCCCGGAGACCAGAGTTTGGAAGAAGGCGAGCTCCTGAGCCTGCTCGCCCCTCTCTTCAGCGAGAAGGCCATACGGTTACTGGAATCCAGGTAGACATGGGACCCAGGCACTGCAGTTGTCTCTGGTTTGAGGGGAGAACAAACTCATTTTGCTAAATGGATTTAGATGGC
This sequence comes from Aethalodelphis obliquidens, assembly GCF_003676395.1. Classification (NCBI taxonomy): domain Eukaryota; kingdom Metazoa; phylum Chordata; class Mammalia; order Artiodactyla; family Delphinidae; genus Aethalodelphis; species Aethalodelphis obliquidens. The sequence goes on from NW_020837951.1 coordinate 13,957,102, forward strand.
AGTGCTGTGTAATTTACCTGGGAGAGCTCCCGAAATGGCTTGGAAGGAATCTTGCCAGTTGTGCAATTAAGTAATTAGGCTGCCTGCTCCTTGGCCGCGAGGGGACTGCGTTCAGCAAAGCCGCATGCAAGGCCAGCGTAAAGAGGAGAGAGAAAGCTTCCTTCAGGATTGTTCCCGGGAGCCCGGCAAGGGCTGCCTGGCTGTCAGCGCGAGGAATCAGCCCTCCCGAGATCCCTTCCGCTTTCTACAACAGCCTAAAAAACTGCCCCTGTACTTGTGACTCTGCTGTTTCATGTTGAGCTTGAACTACAATTCCCTTCTCATTATATCTGCCGGGAGTCTTTCCTATGTGAGGAGGCACTACAGGGTGTTTTCCTTAAAACGAAAAGGGAGAAATATTCAGTACATTTGTATTTTTAAAATTAGTCCTTCAGGAGCGGATTTCCCTTCTTTCCCAGCCTTTCCAGGCCACTAGCAGCTGCTCTGGGCTTTGGAGCCAGAGGGAGCTGTGCGTGCTTTCCTCTCTCAGTGCCTCCGTTTTTTTGACCACTTCTTGGGGTTGCTGTGAGGAGTGGAAAAAATGCTGTTCAAGGAGAATGGCTGGCACGTGGCGTGTGTTCAGTGAAACCTTTCATTCTCCTCCAGCACAGACAGAGAAAGGGAACCGGTACCACCACCCAGGACGGCTGGCAGGAGCCTAGCGGTTCTCATGTCCTTGGTGGGCTCAGCCTCGTACACATTTTTTCAGCTTTAAAAAGGACGGTAGTGTTCTGTGAGCTCCGGGGGGCCACCCTCCCCAGCCCCTGACATCTGCTTAACATTTTTCTAGCATGAGTCCTCATGCTAGGGGGACACGCCCAGTGGCTGTTCTGGTATATTATCACAGGGAGTTGGGTGACCATAATGACACTTGAGAAATGGAGGATTTCCTCGGCATCAGGGGCTCCTGTGTTAAGAGTTAAAAGGTGCACCTCGCTCTCTCTGAGGACCGCCTAGGAATGCACTTGGGTGATGTGACCTGGGAAAGTAACAATGCACTGGTGGGAGTGCAGGGAATTGGGGCCCACATGCTCCCTACTGGCAGGGAGGAGCTTTTCAGCCCCAAATCATTGTTGTCATGCCAGCCCGTGGCCTCAGAGCTTCCAGTCTTTCAGTAGAAGCCCCAAATTTGTATGCTCAGTCTCCTGATTTTTGAAAATTTAGACTTCATTACAGTTTTAAAGAAAGCGCTTTACGCGCTGACCCTCCGCAGGCAAGCTTGGGACATCAGCCATTCAGTTACCTGTTCCCTTGTAGGCGTCTGTTCCATCAGCTTCCGGGCCATCGTGGGCCAGCTCTAGTGTTAGAAAAGGCTTTCTTAAATGCTGGCCGGCATCTGCTGCTCTGATCCTGCTTTCTGTGCAGCTGCCTTTCTTGGTGCACCGCTGAGCCCCAGGACGGCAGGTTCACGGCTCCGAGGGCCCTCCTGAAGGCCCAGCTGTGGTCTTTTAAAAAGACCGCTTGGGTAACTAGGATTCTCATTGGCCAGGGAAACACTAATTTTCTGCCCAGATAGTCTCTCCAGGAGTTCGGTGTTTTGATCCCCCCAAAAAGCAGGGTATTAGAGTCAGACAGACCTGTGCTCCGGTCCAGCTGTACCGTTTAGACCTTGGGACTTATCTCCCCATCTTGGTTTCCTCACCTGTAAAGTGGGGGGTGATGATACTTAGCAACCCTGTAGGGATCTTGTGAGAATGAAATGAGATAATGTGTGTACATAGGGACCCAGGTTGGTATTAAGTGGGGCTTTGGTGATATTACTGCTTAAAATGTGCCTGGCCAGTCACTCCTACCCTTTCCCCATTACCCTCAGGTAAGATTCATACCATATGCAAGATACGTCGGCCAGCCCGTGATTCAGGCCTCCGTGTTCATCGCTGAGCCCATGTCTGATACCCTGGTGTGGAGCGCGATAGGCTTAGGCCCGAGACTTAGGCCTCTGAGCTCTGCCACCCTCTAGCCGTCCACGCTGGGGCCTAACAGGCTAGCAGAGTAGCTGGGCCCCAGGAGTAAATCTGATTCAACTTACCCATCCACTGGGATGGAATAAGGAAGCAGCTTAGCCTGATTAGCTGTCTTGCACTTGACCAAGCCGAGCACTCGTTCACCGGGGCTGGAGTGAAGGGTCAGCTCGTGGAGGATGGGCTGTCTGGCCCTGCTCTCCCACGGTCTTCACCATGTGTGTGGTTCCCAACCCTCCCTTCACATGCTTCTGGTTCGTTTGCCCCATTCCCTAGAGGACATGGTTTAGGATTTATTACCTGTTTCAGTCTTTGTAGCTAAACTTAGGTGTGACATTGGAAAAAGTCTAAAGGGGGGCCCTTGGGGGTTTTTTTTTTTCAAGGCTAGTATTGCATTCTTGAGCCATACCTAGTAGAAGCAGAGAAGCCAACTCTCCTGAAAAACCTGGGTCTGCTCTTCTGGGCATGGTGAAGGGACAGGTAAGGGACCACCAGAGCGTGGAGCTGGCGAGGGGTCTGAAGGAGTTAGCAGAGAAAGACCCAAGGAGACTCGGGTGTGCGGGCTGCGGGGAGAGGACACGGCGAGTGCTTGCAGGCAGATCCTGTGTTACGGAGGGACTGGGTCTGTGGGCTTCAGACAGAAACCCGGGGTCCTCCTCGATCCTTCCCTTTCCTTCACCTCCCAAACCCAAGTCCTGACCCTTCACCTCCCAAATGCGCTCCTCCCATCCCTGTCTCCTCCTCTCCACTCCTCGCTTCCGTCACACTTCTCTGGCATCCCTGCAGTTGCCTTCTAACTAGTCCCCTGCAGCCATCCGTCCCCCTTCCAGGCTGTTTTCCATACTGTATCCAGAGCGGTTACTTAAAATGCAGTGAAGTCACTCCTCTGCTTAAGACCACTCGGAGACGCTCCGTTTTTCTTGGGACCAGAATCCTTAGCGCAGCCTGCCAGGCCCCGTGTGATCTGGCGACCCCCTCCTTCGGCTCTGTTCACACCGTCCCCGGCTTGCTTTCTGTGCTTTGCCCTGGAGCACAGTCCTTCCAGTCCCTGGAACGAGACCCCTTTCATCTCGTTTCAGAGCCCGGGCACATGCTGGTCCCTCCGGATGGGCACTCGCGGTTGCTTCCTCTGCGCTCCCCTCCCCTGAGCAGGGCAAGGTCGTCAGCTGGGGAGGGGAGAAGAGAAGCTGCCGGGCGGTGCTGAGCGCCCGTTTTGAAATGAGTGACGATCAATACAAAGTGTGACCCCTCCCGAGGACGCCTGTAGCACGAGTAGCTGACCAAGCCCAGGTCTGAAAGCAGGGTTGGATGGGACAGGTGAGGGGTTACCTAGGCCTCTTCATCTCAGTCCAAGTGCTTCCATACCGTTTGCTTCACTTATCAAGGTCAACTCCAGTTTGCAAGTTGTGAATCCAGTGGCCAGAGTCCGCTTTCCCACAGCGGTGGCCACGCTCTCCGGCCTCTGTTCACAGCTCCCCTCTCTATTTTCCTTCTCCCTCACTGGCCTCTCCTCCTCAGTCTCCTGTGCTGGCTCCTCTTCCTCTGCCGGATGCTGGACGCTGGATGTTGTAGTGTCCCGGAGCTCCGTTCTAGCTCCCTTTCTCTCTCTGTACCTCCTTTCTCCACGGCTGCAGAGTATGCTGTGTGACTTCCAAATTCATACCCACGGCCCAGACTCCCCCCTTCAGATCACACGGTCAGCTGCCTACTTGCTGTCTCCTCTTGTGTGTCTGACAGGCGCTTTCAACTCTAATCGGTTTATTTTCTTTTATTTTTTTTAATTTTTAATTTAAACAAATGTATTGATTTCTTTATTTTTCGCTGCATTGGGTCTTCGTTGCTGCGCGAGGGCTTCCTCTAGTTGGGCTACTCTTCGTCATGGTGTGTGGGCTTCTCATTGCGGTGGCTTCTCTTGTTGTGGAGCAGGGCTCTAGGCACGCGGGCTCAGTAGTTGTGGTTCGTGGGCTCTAGAGCGCCGGCTCAGTAGTTGTGGCGCACAGGCTTAGTTGCTCCGCGGCATGTGGGATCTTCCTGGACCAGGGCTCGAACCTGTGTCCCCTGCGTTGACAGGCGGATTCTTAACCACTGCGCCACCAGGGAAGTCCCTCTAATTGGTTTAAAACCCAACCCCTGTTCTAATGTGCTTCTCTGCTGTTCTTCCACGAGTCACTTAATAGCACTGCTGTGGCCGAAAGTGTAGCTTCCACAATCCTCATAACTATCAGTAAGTCCTGTTGTTCCACCTGGAAAATGTATCCCTAATCCACCCACTCACGTCTCTACGGCTTCCCTGTTAGTCCAGCTTAGTCCACGCTGTCACATCTCGTGCCTGGACTCCAAAAGCACAGCCTTCTAAATTGTCTCCCTGCTTCCGTTTTTGCCTCTCTGTAGCCATTCTCCACAGAGGAGCCAGAGCCAGCTTTCAAAAACTTAGATGAGATTATGTTTCTTCTGTGCTTAAAGCTTTCCACTGGCTTTCCGTTACCTTTAGAGTAAGATCAGAGCTCCTTGGCCTGGCCTCTGCCTGTTTCTGTGTCTCTATCAGCTACCTCTCTTGTTCACACTCACCTTTCTGTTCCTCCGTCATCCAAGCTTGTTCTCACCTCAGAGCCTTTGCAGTAGCAGTTCCCGCTACCTGGCACACTCTTTTCCCGGGATGTGGTGGTGTCTCAGCTCTGTGGAGAGGCCTTTCCTGACCACTTTGTCTAACAAGAATCCCTGCTTCTACACTTTGCCTCAGGACTGCCGCCCTCCTCCCCTCCTTCTCGTCCCGCCTTCCTTGTACTTCTCCTTGCCTTGCACTGTCTTATTCAGTTACCCGTGTCTGTATGGATGTCTGTCTCCTCAATGAAACGTCAGCGCCATGATTCGTTTTCACCATGCATTTCCACCGCCTTACGTGACAAATGGGAGAAGCTCGATGAATATTAGAATGAATGTGCAGACTATTAGAAGCTCAGCATCATAGCAGAAGGTTTAAGTTTAGAAAACTAGAAAGAATGCAGTGCTTCTTTGGAGTCAGAAAGTCTGCGTCTGCAGTCTTCGCTCCGCCACTTCGCTGGAGGATCTTGAATATTCACGAGCCTGTGTTCTTCATCTGTGAAAGGGGGTCAGTAACAACCCCCATCTCGGTCTTACTGTGAGGACTAAAGCTATTTAGTGTATTTAAGGGACCTGGCACACCGTTAAGTGCTTAGTAAATGTCAGTTCCTTTCCCCTTATGCCTTCTATGTGGCAAAGATGCTCAGGTTATATAAACAACGTTTGGGCCTCTGACAGGACCCTCGGACTGAACCATTGAAAAGGTCCTGATTATGGCGATAGCTTAATGAATCTGCTGTTCAGATTTCTAGCAGAGAAACACTTGAAATGTTAGCAGCTCTGCCACTTTAGTATATTATAATGGCCTCTTTTTTTTTTTTGCGGTACGCGGGCCTCTCACTGCTGTGGCCTCTCCCGTTGCGGAGCGCAGGCTCAGCGGCCATGGCTCACGGGCCCAGCCGCTCTGCGGCATGTGGGATCTTCCCAGACCGGGGCACGAACCCGTGTCCCCTGCATCGGCAGGCGGACTCTCAACCACTGCGCCACCGGGGAAGCCCTATGATGGCCTCTTTCACCACCTTTTACTACCCGTTTGTAAGTCTTTTTTCCTGGATTTTATTGTGTGTTGTTTGGTAGTGAGTAATGGTCCTCCTTTGGCTAGCTCAGTAGCAACTGTTATTATTTTCAATCTGTATTAAGGGAAGGAGAGGAAAGGAAAATTTAGTTTAACATGCTTGAAATACCAGAAATATTGTTTTGAACTCTGGGTTTACTAAATTTTAAGATGGTTTGTGTAGTTTAGATGATCCCATATTAGAAGTGAAAAGTGTACCACACGTTTTAATTTTGTTTTTCATACTTTGAGTTTTTCCCCTGTTTCAGTGTGCTGTAGCTGTTTAAGTTGACTTAAATTGATTCTGCCCCAGAGCTGGACGTTAGGAATCCAGGTACGAGTTAAGGCTTCATCCCTGCCCTTAGAGGGCTCGGTGGGAAGACAACATGAGGGCACCTGTCACTTCCGGTGGGAACAAAGATACAGAGGAAGGGGAGGCCAAGGTATGTTAAGGCAGTCCGTCGTTCCGGTCTCTGACAAGGTTTTTTGAAGTAATGCAGGCAAGAGAAACTGCAGAGAGGAGAAGGATCTAGCACTGATGAGGGCCTCTTCTCTCCCCCGTCTCTCTCCTGACTCCCCGCCCCCTCCTGACCACATCTTCTTTTCCCAGAAGATAGCAACAGCTTTCCAGCTGGCCCTCCCTCAGTGCTTGCCTCCCCTCCAGTCTTCTTTTTTACAATTTTCTGTCTCAGTTTTATAACTTCCTCTCATTTTTATGAGTCTCTTTTATTTTTTAGATGATAGACACGTACTTATTTTAGGTCTTCTTCAGATTGCTTTATTGTTTTTATTTCCTCGAGTGTGAACTCTCTCCTCTGTCCGATTGCTGTCTTTCATAACAGTGGATTTTGTTTGCAGCAGTGGTTTGTGTCAGCAGCCCCGCTCCGCCCGCCACCCTTGCTCCTCCCTGTGCAGTGCTTTTGAAGTTGCCTTGACTTGTCTCTCTAGGTCTTACTTTAGGGGCGTGAAATTTGCGTGGGTCTTCTTCCAACCGTGGGAGTTAAATTTCCGCTTTCTGCGGATGCCCTCTTTATCATGGCAGTGGGTCTCCTCCTCTGTTTCTGACCTTCGGATACATCTTATTTGATTCTGAGTCCTGTAGTGCACCTTGACCATTTTTTTGTCTTGTCTGTTTTGCTGCCATTTACGTATGTTTAGAGCAGATGGTAGGGGCTCTTGAGTGTACTCTCACCACTGTCCTGACGGGAAATCTCTCCATTCATTCTCTACACACGGCACGTGTGTGGCCATGCACTCCGTCACACAGAGCCTCCCAGTGGCTCTCCTTTCCTTAACATGGCTGAGGTCTCCCTGCCTCACCTTCCAGCCTCGCCTCCCCGCTCTCCACAGTGTGTCTTGACTCCGTTCATATTGTTTTCCATGCTTAGAAGGTTCCATTTCCCTTCCCCCAGCTAACCTCTCATCAACTCTAGAAGCCCTTTTTTGGCGTTCTTCCTGCCACCCCCAGTCTGGACACCCTGGGATGCTTGCCCGTAAGCTTCCCAGACTTCCACGGCGCCTGTGTTTCTCTTTTTAGCCTGTGGAGTAGTGACTTGTTTACACAACTGCCTCTAACACCAGGCCCCGCAGGCTCTTCTGCAGCCCCAGCGCCCATTATAGTGTCTGGCCCAAGAAACACACTCACGAGGGATTCTTCTGGAACCGCTCCAGAGTCTTCTACATGTTGGCTTAGTTTGAGTTCCTGGGAAAGCAGAGCCTGAGGTAACCACTTGGGTACAAGTGGTTTATTTGGGATGTGACTCCAGGCAGAAGGAAGGAGGGATGAGGGAGACTAAGGTAGGGATGGAGGCAAAGCCAGGAAGGCTGCCTTATGATCTGGTTGCGACTGTGGGCAGCCGGGCCTCCGCCCTGCCAGCCACCCTCTGAGGGACGGTGTAGACCCTGCGTCAGTGCTGGCCCTCTGGAGGACGGGAGACTGGGACATTCACCCAACAGCTCTCTTCCTCCACTGGTTAGGGTTTCCCCTGGAGCTATAAATGGGTCCGCGCTTGCCCGCTGCCCTGCTGGCCGGCTCAGAGAGCTCTGGGAAAGGGCCCAAGGCAGCAGAGAGATGCCGTGGGCGCTGGCGGAGGGACTGTCTACAAGAGCTGTCAACGCAGTTGCAGCTGAAATCCCAGGGAGGCCCAGGCCATGTGGCAAAGGGGCGTGAGAAGCATCTGCTACCCATACATGCTCTCGTTTAATCCTCACAGCGTCCTGTGGAGGAAAACTCACCTTGCTTTCCAAGAATCACAGAGTTAGAATCTGAAACCATTTTGTCTGATTTCAAAGCCACTGCTCTTTTTATCCAGAGCAGTTCCCAGCATCCCTTCATTCGATACCTTTGCTGAGCACCGACTGTGCACCCTGATGGACCAGGTGGCTCATGGATCTGCCAGGTTGGCTAGATTCATCCAAAGCCATACTTGCCCCTGGATGTAGGGATGGGCCCAGGGGGGTGGGCGGACCTTGCAATCGTCATGCATACCTTATGACTCTGTTTGCTCTTCCGAAGCCCAGCCTGCGTCCAGGTAGCTGTGTGCCCCCCTCACTTGCTGTGCACCTGCGTCAAATCAGTTCTCTCCTTCTCCTCCATGAAGGAGACATGTGGTACCTACCTGGTGTGGTTGTTCTGAGGTGACCTGGATAGCGTAGTTGGCGTGGGTCCTGGCACGTGGCAAGTGCTCACTGTGTTTAAATTCAGCAGAATCTGGGCCAGAATCGATGGGGAAAACTTAGGAAAGTGGGTCGGTGACAAGGCCATACCAGAAAGCTGAGTCCTCCCACTTCCCTCCCTTTTGGAAAAACAGGCCGGACCTTCTGAAAGTGCTCCGAGAACTGCTTCTGGAACAGATATGCTTGAGAGAGCAGGAAGCTTCGGGAGAACACCTTGACGGTAAAACGGAGAAGACACTTGGGCAGATGGCCGTTCAGCTAAGAGGTGAACTCGGGCATTTCATCCAAGCCAACTTGTCTTCCAAGCCACGTGATGAACTCGGGTGGCCTCCGGGAGCCCAGCTAGCAAAGGCGGCAGAGGCGTCCAGGGTGGAGCAGAAAGATGCCTCCGTGCAGACCATGGCTGTGGAGGGCGACACGGTCAGATTCGGACACGAGGGCACGACAGAGCCTTGGGAAGAGAAGCCAACAGACGCCGTATTCGGCGCTGAGCCTCAGCCGGAGAGCTTGTGCAGGATGCCGGGGCGGCAGGCCGCTGCCCTCTCCTTCCCCAGGGGGACCGAAAAAGTAAGTTTCCCCACATATTACTTACTTAGTTACTTACTAAATATAGACCAAAAACTTAAAAATCACCTCCGATCCCACTGCTTTTTAAAAATTTGTATGAGGTCTGGTGTCTCTCTCTGCCTGTACTTAATCTTGGCCTCTACCTGGAGGTGTGTGTCCATCCTGAACTTCCCCAAGGTGTTACCAGCATTTCCTCCCTCCCTGTCTCCTCCCCCATCCCAGCCCTCTCTTCTTTATCTATAACTCATGATATCCGTGTGTTTTCATTATAAAAGCAGCGTCATGTGTGTACATCTGTCTGTGGCTTACTGTTCCATGTTATGTATCAGGAACATCTTTCCTTGTAACGGCTGCTAAAATTCCACTGTGGGGAATGTGCCAAAGTTTACATAATTTTCCCCTGTTGATGGACCTTTACTTTTGCCAGTTGCAGTAAAACTGGAATGACCTGACTTTAGGGTAGGGACGAGAACCTAGGTTTTATTTTGTATGGACTTTGTGTCTTAGAGGTACCGTTCTGTGGGCTTTGTCTCCATTCTCTTATCCTTACAACACCCGGCAAAGGTGAGGAAGCCAGGTCCCGAGTGCCCATGGTAGCCAGCTGTGAGGGGCCTGACTGCACAGCCGTGCCCTTTCCCTGGGTCAGGCTCCTGTCTAGCCTGTGCTGGCCCGAGTGGTAGGGTCTGGTTTTGGTGGGTGAATGCCTGCATTTTGCTTCAGTCAAGATCCTTTCTCTAGATGCTTCTCCTCAGATACCATCAAATATGCCAGATTGTGAAAAACCAGACTCTCCTGGCAATGTTTGATCGGACCTTTTACTAAAACCCTCCTGGGGAGGAGGGGTTGGGATTGAGGGGCCCCATAGCAGGGAGATGGGAGCGGCTTGGGAGAGAAGGAGAGAGGTCGTGTTTGTGGTAGGGCTCCAGCGACTGGTCTCCTTGTTTCTGATGGGTGTTTTGTCTCTGAGAAATCAGCTGTGCACACTGCTTCATAGCATCAGAATGGAGAATTAAGTTTATTTTCTGACCAGTAAATTACCACTTTTGTGCATACCAAAGAGAGTTAGATATATCATTAGCAAAATTGCTTTTGATTGTTTTAAATTATGCACCAAAACTGTAATTTCTAGAAAAGGGTTTTCTAAAGATATCAGTAGAGACCAAAAAAAAAAAAAAAAAAAAAAGACACTGCCATTATATCAACAGTACTCGAGATGCAGATTTGTGCAATTTGGCTAGAATAGAGATGCTCTCATCTGCCCCAGCTAGTTTAGTTTGTACCTGTGTATTAGGAAAACTAGATGTTGTGTGTGTGCGTGTGTTTTTTTTCCCCCTGCTATCTATGAGGGAGATAGCATCCTATATTCAGGAAAATTGGATAATCAAATGAACTTAATTTCCCCAAATATATTGAAAAAAATTTTCCATTTGGAATTATCTTCCTGCTGGTATCTTCAAAAGGAAGGCTACTGTGTTTATTTTTTTTAGCATCTGCTATATATGCCAGGATTGTGCTAGATATTCTATTCATGTATCATCACAGTTAATCTTCTCACCAAGCATATTAGTTAGGTAGGTATTACCTACATTTTGCATGTGAAGAAATATAAGCTCTGAAAGGCTCAGAAAATTGTCCAGAGTGACTCAGCCGTTGAGAGGAGTAGCAGGGGCGTAAAGTGGAGTCTGGTTTTAGAGGCAGACAGGGATATTGTAACCCCACCTTTCTCAGGAAGGGAGGAGCTCTCTTACCACCAGTTTGGCCTCCGGTCTATGCAACGTAGAAGAAAATTTAATGGTCTTCTCTGTGGTCTTTGGTTAGTCAGGGAATCAGTAATCCTTGAGCTTAGGCTAGAACTGTGGCATCCTGTTAAAAAGAACATCTTTGCCGCCCAGGGGCGAAACGGGGAGACGGGACATACTTCTGGTTGAGTTACAGGGGCGAGATGCTGGGCTGTACAGATACACCTGTGATTGCATTGGGCCTCGCCGCTCACCTGCTCTGAGTCCTTGGGTCAGTCACCTGACTTTCAGTGGCTCCAAGGGGATCATTGTGACCTGGCACCCGGGGCTGGCGTGCTGGCTCGGTGAGGCCATGTGTGGCGAGTGCCTCGGGCCGTGTCCGTGGTAGGAGCTCAGGGTATGTGCATTCCTGTCCCCCGTCCGTCCCCAAGTGAGAAGTTCCAGGATGCCATCTTTAATAAGGTGGTAGGTGGGATTCTGCTCGGCATCCATAAGGTAGCATTTTGTGTGGTGTTATTTTGGAAGCGGCGTTAGGGTGACTGACGGCAGCCTTCCAGCCTGAAATTGGCTTTGGCATTTGTGCACTTGCAGCTATCTTCTCTGCTGCCATATGACACACAGATTTGGATCCAAGAATAGAGATTGGTGGAGTCTGAGGACCAAGCAAGTGACTTATTTTCCAGCCCTTTTTGATGAGGCGTCCACCTCCTCCCGAGTGGTCCCTGACACCACTGCAGACTGTTCTTGTCCTTGAACCTGTTCTCTCCTCTTGCGTGGAATTTCAGGGCAGAAGGGCTCTCACTTTTCTTAACTGGGCAGTAGAGGTTGAAGAGCTAGCCTGAGGCTCAGCTCTCCAGCCTTCTTATTGTATGACACTGGGCTGGTTGTTTGACGTCTCAGTTCTTCATCTGGAGAAAATAGGTATAATAACTTCTGTAATCCTCTGAGCTCTGGGAATGCATAGTTCACCCGAGGATTACGGGAGTACATGCTTGAAAGCATTTGACATCCTAGAACGTGCAACAAGGGCTCCTTCTTCTTCTTTGCTTCTTGAGAGGCTTTGCTGATTTCCTCCTTTCCAGGGTCCCAACCATTATCGACTACAATCAATTTTAGAACATAACCTTATCCCAGGCAGAAGCCCCAAGCCCATTAACAGTCACTTACTATTTCCCCCAGCTGCGCACCCCTAGCTGAAGGCGGCCACTAAGCTTTTTTCTGTCTTTATAGATTTGCCTGCCCTGGATATTTCATATAAATGGAATCACGTAGTCTGTGATCTTTGGTGACTGGCTTCTTCCACTTAGCATAACGTTTTCAAGGTTCGTTCGCGCTGTAGCAGGTATCCGTCGTTCATTTCTTTTTATGGCCCAGTGATAGTCCGTTGTATGGATACCACATTTTATTTATCCATTCATTTGTTGATAGACATTTGGGCAGTTGCTACCTTTCGGATATTATGAGTAATGTTGCTGTGAACATTCATGTACAAGTTTTTGTGTGTACCTGTGTTTTTATTTCTCCGGGGTATAGATCTAGGAGTGGAATTGCTAGGTCATGTAGTAATTCTGTCTAACGGTTTGAGGAACTGCCAGACTCTTTTCTAAAGTGGCTGCAGCTAGTTTCCACCAGCATGTGAGCGCTCCAATTCTGCCGCATCCTCACCAGCAATTGTGATTATCTTTTCGATTATAGCCATCCTAATGGGTAGGGAGTGGTGGTATTTCATTATGATTTGATTTGCATTTCCCTGATGATGAATGATTTAAACATCTTTTCATGTGCTTATTGACCATATGTATATCTCCTTTTGAGAAATGTCTTTCAGATCCTTTGCCCATCTCTTAACTGAGTTATTTGTGTTTGTTTATTTATTTATTTATGGCTGCGTTGGGTCTTTGTTGCTGCAGGCAAGCTTTCTCTAGTTGCAGCGAGGGGGTGCTACTCTTCATTGCAGTGCGCGGGCTTCTCATTGCGGTGGCTTCTCTTGTTGCAGAGCACAGGCTCTAGGCACGCGGACTTCAGTAGTTGTGGCACGTGGGCTCAGTAGTTGTGGCTTGCAGGCTCTAGAGCTCAGGCTCAGTAGTTGTGGCGCACGGGCTCAGTTGCTCCACGGCATGTGGCATCTTCCCGGACCAGGGATCGAACCTGTGTCCCCTGCACTGGCAGGCGGATTCTTAACCACTGTGCCACCAGGGAAGTCCTAGGCCTCTTAAGTTATTATTTGTATGTTCATTCCACAAATAGATGTTGAGCACCTACTATATTACTAGTTCTTGTGCTCAAAGCTGTGGATAGAGTATGAATAAGAAATGCAGAATCCATGAATTCTAAAGCTTATAGGCTGGTGCAGAAGATAGACAAGGAACAAATAATTGCATAGGCATTTAATTATTATGGTCCTAATCTTTTTCTGAGGAGAATTCTGAGGGGGCAGTGAGTATATAACAGGGAAATCAAGGCCCGTTCTCCTGAGGAAGGCACATTTGATCTGAGTCCTAATGGATGTGTTGGGATTAGTGGGAGAGGTGGGGGTGGGCAAGAAAAAGTATTCTAGGCAGAGGAGATAGCATATGCCAAGGTCCTGAGGAGGAAGGAACAAAGCATTCTGAGGAACTGATAGGAGGTCTCTGTGGCTGCAGTTTGGGGGGGTGGGGAGGGGCAGTAACTCAGGCTGTAATAGTGCACAACATGTGGGCTGTGGTAAAGACTGTGACCTTGGCCATACGAGAACTGGGGAACAATTAAAATAGTTTTAAGCAGGGGCGGGGGTGTGTTGCCTGTTTTGGTGCAGTATGGCAAGTGGGTTAGAAAGGGCAAGAATGAGTGTGGGGAGACACCTCAGGAGGCTGTTTCTGTGGCCTGGATGATAGCTTACAGCATCTTGGAGTTGGGGGGTGGCCGCGGAGGATGAGAAGTGACAGAAGAATTCATAGACACTTTGGGAGTTGGAGTTAGTGGAACCTGGTGAGTGATGCAATTGGGCGAGGTGCATAAAGGGAATTCTATTTTATTTTATTTTATTTCTTATCATCCCCCCACCCCCATCACCCCCACTGCTTTCCCCCCTTGGTGTCCATACATTTGTTCTCTACGTCTGTGTCTCAATTTCTGCCCTGCAAACCGGTTCATCTGTACCATTTTTCTAGGTTCCACATATATGTGCTGACATACGATACTTGTTTTTCTCTTGCTGACTTACTTCACTCTGTATGGCAGTCTCTAGATCCATCCATGTCTCTACAAATAACCCAATTTCGTTCATTTTTATGGCTGAGTAATATTCCATTGTGTATATGTACCACACCTTCTTTATCCATTCGTCTGTCGTTGGGTATTTAGGTTGCTTCCATGACCTCGCCATTGTAAATAGTGCTGCAATGAACATTGGGGTGCATGTGTCTTTTTGAATTATGGTTTTCTCTGTGTATATGCCCAGTAGTGGGATTGCTGGGTCATATGGTAATTCAATTTTTAGTTTTTTAAGGAACCTCCATACTGTTCTCCATAGTGGCTGTAACAATTTACATTCCCACCAACAGTGCAAGAGGGTTCCCTTTTCTCCACACCCTCTCCAGCATTTGTTGTTTGTAGATTTTCTGATGATGGCCATTCTGACTGGTGTGAGGTGATACCTCATTGTAGTTTTGACTTGCATTTCTCTAATAATTAGTGATGTTGAGCAGCTTTTCATGTGCTTCCTGGCCATCTGTATGTCTTCTTTGGAGAAATGGCTATTTAGGTCTTCTGCCCATTTTTGGATTGGGTTGTTTGTTTTTTTAATATTGAGCTGCATGAGCTGTTTATATATTTTGGAGATTAATCCTTTGTCCGTTGATTTCGTTTGCAAATATTTTCTCCCATTCTGAGGGCTGTCTTTTCGTCTTGTTTATGGTTTCCTTTGCTGTGCAAAAGCTTTTAAGTTTCATTAGGTCCATTTGTTTATTTTTGTTTTTATTTCCATTGCTCTAGGAGGTGGATCAAAAAAGATCTTGCTGTGATTTATGTCAAAGAGTGTTCTTCCTATGTTTTCCTCTAAGAGTTTTATAGTATCCAGTCTTACATTTAGGTCTCTAATCCATTTCGAGTTTATTTTTGTGTATGGTGTTAGGGAGTGTTCTAATTTCATTCTTTTACATGTAGCTGTCCAGTTTTCCCAGCACCCACTTATTGAAGAGATTGTCTTTTCTCCATTCCATATCCTTGCCTCCTTTGTCATAGATTAGTTGACCATAGGTGCGTGGGCTTATCTCTGGGCTTTCTATCTTGTTCCTTTGACCTATGTTTCTGTTTTTATGCCAGTACCGTATTGTCTTGAGTACTGTAGCTTTGTAGTATAGTCTGAAGTCAGGGAGTCTGATTCCTCCAGCTCTGTTTTTTTCCCTCAAGACTGTTTTGACTATTCGGGGTCTTTTGTGTCTCCAAACAAATTTTAAGATTTTTTGTTCTAGTTCCATAAAAAATGCCATTGGTAATTTGATAGGGATTGCATTGAATCTGTAGATTGCTTTGGGTAGTATAGTCATTTTCAAAATATTGATTCTTCCAATCCAAGAACATGGTATATCTCTCCATCAGTTGGTATCATCTTTAATTTCTTTCATCAGTGTCTCATAGTTTTCTGCATACAGGTCTTTTGTCTCCCTAGGTAGGTTTATTCCTAGGTATTTTATTCTTTTTGTTGCAGTGGTAAATGGGAGTGTTTCCTTAATTTCTCTTTCAGATTTTTCATCATTAGTGTATAGGAATGCAAGAGATTTCTGTGCATTAATTTTGTATCCTGCAACTTTACCAAATTCATTGATTAGTTCTAGTAGTTTTCTGGTGGCATCTTTAGGATTCTCTATGTATAGTTCATGTCATCTGCAAACAGTGACAGTTTTACTTCTTCTTTTCCAACTTGTATTCCTTTTATTTCTTTTTCTTCTCTGATTGCCGTGGCTAGGATGTCCAAAACTATGTTGAATAATAGTGGTGAGGGTGGACATCCTTGTCTTGTTCCTGATCTTAGAGGAAATGCTTTCAGTTTTTCACCATTGAGAATGATGTTTGCTGTGGGTTTGTCATATATGGCCTTTATTTGGTTGAGGTAGGTTCCCTCTATGCCCACTTTCTGGAGAGTTTCTATCATAAATGGGTTTTGAATTTTGTCAAAAGCTTTTTCTTCATCTATCGAGATGATCATATGTTTTTTCTCCTTCAATTTGTTAATATGGTTTATCACATTGATTGATTTATGTATATTGAAGAATCCTTGCATCTCTGGGATAAATCCCACTTGATCATGGTGTATGATCCTTTTAATGTGTTGTTGGATTCTGTTTGCTAGTATTTTGTTGAGGATTTTTGCATCTGTATTCATCAGTGATATTGGTCTGTAATTTTCTTTTTTTGTAGTATCTTTGTCTGGTTTTGGTATCAGGGTGATGGTGGCCTCATAGAATGAGTTTGGGAGTGTTCCTTCCTCTGCAGTTTTTTGGAAGAGTTTGAGAAGGATGGGTGTTAGCTCTTCTCTAAATGTTTGATAGAATTCACCTGTGAAGCCATCTGATCCTGGACTTTTGTTTGTTGGAAGATTTTTAATTACAGTTTCAATTTCATTACTTGTGATCGGTCTGTTCATATTTTCTATTTCTTCCTGGTTCAGTCTTGGAAGGTTATACCTTTCTAAGAATTTGTCCATTTCTTCCAGGTTGTCCGTTTTATTGGCATAGAGTTGCTTGCAGTAGTCTCTTAGGATGCTTTGTATTTCTGCAGTGTCTGTTGTAACTTCTCCTTTTTCATTTCTAATTTTATTGATTTGAGTCCTCTCCCTCTTTTTCTTGATGAGTCTGGCTAATGGTTTATCAATTTTGTTTATCTTCTCAAAGAACCAGCTTTTAGTTTTCTTGATCCTTGCTATTGTTTTCTTTGTTTCTATTTCATTTATTTCTGCTCTGATCTTTATGATTTCTTTCCTTCTGCTAACTTTGGGTTTTGTTTGTTCTTCTTTCTCTAGTTCCTTTAGGTGTAAGGTTAGATTGTTTATTTGAGATTTTTCTTGTTTCTTGAGGTAGGCTTGTATAGCTATAAACTTCCCTCTTAGAACTGCTTTTGCTGCATCCTATAGGTTTTGGATCATCGTGTTTTCATTGTCATTTGCCTCTAGGTATTTTTTGATTTCTTCTTTGATTTATTCAGTGATCTCTTGGTTATTTAGTAATGTACTGTTTAGCCTCCATGTGTTTGTGTGTTTTACGTTTTTTTCCCTGTAATTCATTTCTAATCTCATAGCGTTGTGATCAGAAAAGATGCTCAATATGACTTCAGTTTTCTTAAATTTGCTGTGGCTTGATTTGTGACCCAAGATGTGATCTATCCTGGAGAATGTTCCATGCGCACTTGAGAAGAAAGTGTAATCTGCTGTTTCTGGATGGAATGTCCTATAAATATCAATTAAATCTATCTGGTCTATTGTGTCATTTAAAGCTTGTGTTTCCTTATTTATTTTCATTTTGGATGATCTGTCCATTGGTGTAAGTGAGGTGTTAAAGTCCCCCACTATTACTGTGTTACTGTCGATTTCCTCTTTTATAGCTGTTAGCAGTTGCCTTATGTATTGAGGTGCTCCTATGTTGGTTGCATATATATTTATAATTGTTATATCTTCTTCTTGGATTGATCCTTTGATCATTATGTAGTGTCCTTCCTTGTCTCTTGTAACATTCTTTATTTTAAAGTCTATTTTATCTGATACGAGTATTGCTACTCCAGCTTTCTTTTGATTTCTGTTGGCATGGAATATCTTTTTCCATCCCCTCACTTTCAGTCTGTATGTGTCCCTAGGTCTGAGGTGGGTCTCTTGTAGACAGCATATAGATGGGTCTTGATTTTGTATCCATTCAGCAAGCCTGTGTCTTTTGGTTGGAGCATTTAATCCATTCACGTTCAAGGTAATTATCAATATGTATGTTCCTGTGACCCTTTTCTTAATTGTTTGGAGTTTGTTTTTGTAGGTCCTTTTCTTCTCTTGTGTTTCCCACTTCGAGAAGTTTCTTTAGCATTTATTGTAGAGCTGGTTTGGCGGTGCTGAATTCTCTTAGCTTTTGCTTGTCTGTAAAGCTTTTGATTTCTCCATCAAATCTGAATGAGATCCTTGCCGGGTAGAGTAATCTTGGTTGTAGATTCTTCCCTTTCATCACTTTAAGTATATCATGCCACTCCCTTCTGGCTTGTAGAGTTTCTGCTGAGAAATCAGCTGTTAACATTATGGGAGTTCCCTTGTATGTTATTTGTCGTTTTTCCCTTGCTGCTTTCAATAATTTTTCTTTGTCTTTAATTTCTGCCAGTTTCATTACTATGTGTCTCAGCGTGTTTCTCCTTGGGTTTATCCTGTATGGGACTTGCTGCGCTTCCTGGACTTGAGTGACTGTTTCCTTTTCCATGTTAGGGAAGTTTTTGATTATAATCTCTTCAAGTATTTTCCTGGGTCCTTTCTCTCTTCTCCTTCGGGGACCCCTATAATGTGAATGTTGTTGCGTTTAATGTTGTCCCAGAGGTCTCTTAGGCTGTCTTCATTTCTTACCATTCTTTTTTCTTTATTCTGTTCCGCAGCAGTGAATTCCACCATTCTGTCTTCCAGGTCACTTATTCATTCTTCTGTCTCAGTTATTCTGCTATTGATTTCTTCTAGTGTGGTTTTCATTTCAATTATTGTATTGTTCACCTCTGTTCATTTGTTCTTTAATTCTTCTAGGTCTTTGTTAAACATTTCTTGCCTCTTCTCCATCTTTGCCTCCATTCTTTTTCCAGGGTCCTGGACCATCTTCACTATCATTGTTCTGAATTCTTTTTCTGGAAGGTTGCCTGTCTCCACTTCATTTAGTTGTTTTTCTGGGGTTTTATCTTGTTCCTTCATCTGGTACATAGCCCTCTGCCTTTTCCTCTTGTCGTTCTTCTTGCTTCTGCTGTCTGCCCTCTGGTGGATGAGGCTGTCTAAGAGGCTTGTGCAGGTTCCCTCAGGGGATTTTAAAAATGGCTCCAGTTTTTGTCTGTGCAGCAAGTGGAGGGTGGTCTGATTCCCCGAGACAGAGGTCGTCTGAGTGCTGGAGCTGTGCGATGCAGGCCTGGGGTGATAGAATGAAGGAGCCCAGCTTTCAGTTGACTTGGGAGGGCTGGTGGGCCGTCAGAAATGTGTAGGTTGGGCAGGTTCGGAGCTCTGGGCCTGAGAAATAGCCATGGGACTAGGCACCTAGTGGCCCCCGAACAACTGAGTAAGGGGTGGTTCTGGTGGCCTGGCGGGGGGAGAGGCAGATTGACTTAGGCTTAGGAGAGGGTGGGAAGTGAGGAAATAGATAAGGAGCTAGAAAACGTTTCCCAGAAGGTTGTGTGGGGAAAAGGACTGCCGTGTAGGGAGCATCTGGAACGTTCAGAGAGACACGGCCGGGCTTAAGAGGGTGTCAGGGAGGAACAGCTTGGCACTTGTCAGTCAGAGGGGGGCACCTGCCAAGACACAGCTCTGCAGGCCGGGGGATAAACGGAGGTGCCGTTATCTGGACAGGCACTTTGAGTCCTGTTTTATAAGGTTGGCACGAGCGTGTTGACTGTGCGACCAGAGGAAGTGTATTCATTGTCTCCCTGGGTGTACTTTCAGGACGTGAAGAAGTCCCGCTTGCCCATCCTGATAAAAGCATCGCGGCCACTAGGGAGTGTGTGCCAGCTCCCTGCCCCCCAGGAGGTGGTGGCCCAGCAGCAGGGGGAGCTGAAGGAGTTTAAAATTCACAACAAGCAACGTCACCAGAAGTTAATTCTGGCTGAAACAGTGATGGAGGGGAGGCCAGCACCAGAAAAAGCGCTCCTGAAAGGTAAGCACCAAGGAAACCGTATCCTCTGCGAGAAGATGAACGGCGTGACAGGACGGCCAGAAACGTCAGCCGCGTTGTTTGGAATTGCAATACGTTTGAGTATAAATTTCATGAATTGCAGTGACTAATCTTGACTCTTGACAAATATACAGTCGAGGGAACACGGTAAGGAAAGCTCATTTGTTGCTTTCATTTTATTCCAGAGGGGGCAGAGGGGGCCTGGTCGTGCTCCCAGGCCTGTGAGGTCACTGCCCCCTTCACTTGCAGTTGTCTGGGGGCTCCATCTGTGGAGGCCTCAGTCCTCTTTGCAGGGTTCTCTGGATGGCCAGGCCACAGTTGTTCGGGTTCTTCGGGGCTCATTCTAAACCCTACTGAACTTACGGCTTCTAGAAGTGACCTGCCTCCCTACTCACTTGGAATCTGCTGTCTTTGCTCTCCTGGGAGCTCCCCAAGTAGAGAGCCTTGGGGTTACAGAGTATCAGGGTGAGACTCCTAGACTTGGAGGGAGCACGTCAGTGGGATCCTCTAGCCCGAGACAGTGGTGCGTAAGAGATGTTGCCCCTTTGAGAGTCTGGGGGAGGCTGAGGGCCTTCTCATGCGTGGAGCACCGTCCATCATCTTTAGAGCGCTCGTGAATCCACAAGAGCACTTCTCTTGACTCCTGATTTTTTTTTTTTTTTTTTTTTTTGCGGTACACGGGCCTCTCACTGTTGTGGCCTCTCCCATTGCGGAGCACAGGCTCCGGACGCGCAGGCTCAGCGGCCATTGCTCACGGGCCCAGCCGCTCCGCGGCATGTGGGATCTTCCCGGACAGGAGCACGAACCCGAGTCCCCTGCATCGGCAGGCGGACTCTCAACCACTGCGCCACCAGGGAAGCCCTTGACTCCTGATTTTGAACTTCTGCTCTAAGCGAATGACAACAGCATGCAATAACAAGAAGGGCAACAGTGGTCTTTTACGTATTTATTTGGAAAGGATGTATCAGGTCCTCCTGTGTGCCAGGCACTGGGGAGATAGTGAACAAAAGAGACCGAGTCTGTGTCCAGCTTGTATATCACAGGGGTAGGAAGGCAGTAAGCCGTGAGCAGATGTATCGTGTGTGAAATGATCGGTGCTGTGGAGGGAGATAAAGCTGGTGAAGGACACGGGTAACGTGGAGCGGGGGTCGGGTTTGCTAAGGTACGTGGAGTCGTAGAGAGCGCCTCCCCGATGAGGCGATATTCGGGCGGAACCAGGAGGAGAGGGGTCAGGGTGGTGGTAGACCCGCTAGGCCCTCATAGGCAGTCTAGGGCTTTGTCTTTTACTCCGGGTAAGGTTGGAAACGGCCAGAGGGTTTTGAGCAGCGGAGTCACGTGATCTGACTTATGCTTTAAAGCAGGGATTGGCAAACTGTGTCCTGTGGACCAGGCTTGCTGTGGGTTTTTGTAAAGTTTTATGGGAGCACGGCCCCCTGCATTCATTTGCGCATTGTCTGTGATGGCCTTTGCGCTGTGATGCAGGGTTGAGTAGTTGTGGTGGAGACCCCGGGGCTTGCAGTCTCAAATATTCGTTATTTGGCTTTTGAAGAAAAGTAGGCAGGCCTCTGCTTTAAAGGATCACTTTTTTAAAAAAGATAATTTTATTTATTAATTCAATTATTTAATTTTGGCTGCGCTTTGGGTCTTCGTTGCTGCGTGTGGGCTTGCTCTAGTAGCAGCGAGCAGGGGCAGCTCTTCGTTGCAGTGCACGGGCTTCTCATTGCGGTGGCTTCTCTTGCTGCGGAGCACAGGCTCGAGGCGTGTGGGCTTCAGTAGCTGTGGCACGCGGACTCAGTAGTTGTAGCGCATGGGCTTTGTTGCTCCACGGCATGTGGGATCTTCCAGGACCAGGGCTCGAACCTGTGTCCCCTGCATTGGCAGGCGGATTCTTAACCACTGAGCCACCAGGGAAGTCCTAAAGGATCACTTTTAATGTGAACCACGGGAAGGATGTCATACCCTGAGGTGGAAGGATTGAGGAGAGCCAGGCTCGGAGGGCCTCAGGGGTCTGGTTTGGAACTCTTGAGATGCCTGTTGGAGGAGAGGTCTGGGCCCAGGTCAGCATGTTGCGGTATTTGAAGCTCTGAGGCTTGGAGACAAAGGAGGTAGGTCTGGGAACCGAGCCTGGGCCTGAGAAGGAACAGCCAGTGGGGTGGGCGGCCCAGGGAGCATGGCCTCCCGAAGCCGAGTGGGGAGCAGATTAGCTATGTCGGATATGCTAGTGAGACAAGTAAGTCAAGGACTGGGGCTTGGCCTTGGGATTTAGCGTTGGGGGAGTCCTTTGGGGACCTTGAAGGGCGCTGTTTCCATGGAGCGGGCAGGGCTACTGGCGTGGGTTCCGGAGAGAATGGAGGAGAGAAATTGGATACAAGAATAGGCAACTCAGCGGGGGGGGGGGGGGGGGTGGCCATAGGGGGGGGGAGAGGAGCAGGGCAGTCGGGGGCCACGGTGGCCATGAATCTCGAGGGATTCCATGAATCGGGACGGTGGGTGTCTGCAGGAAGGCGGGTGTCGTCAGTGGTGTAGTCTCACAGCATGAGCTGTGAAGCCGGAGTTTTTAGGGAAGAGAGAGAATGGTCTGGAAGTGTCCTTGAAGAGCAGAGGTGCTCACACATTTCCAGGCCCATAGTACAAGGGAGAGAAGCATCCACTCCTGGGGAGGTTGCAGGAGAAGCAGTGTTTGCTGAGGAAGGGTTGGAGACAGGGGTGGCCGATTGCGTCCGAGCGGGGGGTTTTCAGAGCGGTTCAGGCCTGGGAGGTGACCGGGGGCCTCGGCCTGCCCGTGGTGGTAAAATAAAATGAGTGCCCGTTACTTGCTGAGCCCCGCTGTCCGCTTTACGTACGTGATCTTGTCGAATCTCCTGACAGTCCCCTGAGGCAGGGACGCTAATTATTCCCGTTTGATCGTTGAGGCAGCAGTTTCAGAGATAAAGGGACTCGGCTACGGTCACACTGTTGCCGACATCCCAACCCGGATCGGAACCAGCCTGCCTGATTGCAGAGCCTTTACTTTTCCTTGCTGTTTCTGGGAGCCTAGTATATGATACCGTGCGTATGGCTTTTACGATGAGCCGCGTAGCCAGAGGTATTTTCTGTTTAATCTTAGGTTCTCTTTTGGGTTTACCACAGTTGAGGTTTTAAGATAAGTTGGGCTTTGGTAGGATTGCTCTTCCCTCCCTCCTTCCTTTCCCAGCATCCTTCATCCATCCGTCTACCCATCCAGGCACCCATTCACTCATGCAGTGAATGTTCCCCGAGCGCCTGCTGTGTTCCTGGCCTCACGCACAGGGTGTAGGGGGGAGAGAGGAAGAAGATGCAGTCTCCGCCTTCTGAGGGCTCCCTGTCTCCTGGGGCGGGGACCGCGGCAAAGGTGGCTGAGCCGCACAGGGGCCCTGGCACCTTGCCCAGAGCTTGCCATTTGTGCTTAACAATGTTTTGATTTCTTGCTGAGACCCTGGGGTGCCTCAGCCAGGGGCTACTTCTGCAGCTGCCTGGAAGTCCCCGGAGGCCCCTCTTCTTGGGAAAAGCGGGCATGAGTCTATAGAATTCATTTTCTCACTCATGGTTTTAGAAGAGCCTGGACTTAAACCATTTCAGACAAGCTGCAGTATATTTATGCTTTTTATGTCCTGTTATGGCAGCTCGATAGATTAATTTTATCTTATGAATTGCATTTTGCCTCCCCAGTGTTTTTATTTTCCCTGTTGTATCTTTGTGTTCTTCTTAGTGGCTTGGCTAAGTTTCAGGCCTGTGGTTTTATCTGGTTTTCTTTCTCTTCGTGGATGCCTGTAGCCCAGCCCCTCGTGGGAGCAGCCTACCAGGACCAGGACAGCCTGGCAGAGCAAGAAGGGCTCAAAGCCACGCTGTGTGTCTGGAGAGACAAGGAAAGGGACAGGGATCAGCAGGCCAGCTGCGAGACCGGTCAGCATTCCCCCCTGGCCTCTTGAACAGCTACTTTGTGTCGGGCACCATTTGGGGTGTTTTATACAAAAATTATTACTAAGCCCTGCAACAGCCATCCTAGGGCGTGGTCACTGTTCCCATGTAACACTTGAGGAGGCTGAGGGTTTTGAGAGTCAAGGTATAGTAGGGTGTCGGAGCTTATAGTCCGTTTGTCTGACACTTTTCTACCAGGCAGCGGGCTGGGCTCTGGTGGTTCAGCCTCAGAGGACTCAGGGCCTGCCCTCAGGGGCCTCGCCCTCAGCCAGCCGTCCTCAGCATCCCTGCAGTGCTGGCTGTTGTTAGGTGTGCACGGTTGGCCTCCCGCTGCCCGGGGGTGGGGTGGACGAGGGGCAAGCCTGAGCTGACACCTGGTTTGGGGGTTTGTCAGGGGGGTCAGCGGGAAAGGAACAGAGACATGGGCAAGGCCCCAGGCAAGCTGTATCCTTCTTAGAAGTATGAAGTATCGCAGGCATACAAATAAGCCCAAAGAATAATAACAATATTCATGATCCCAGTCAACCACGAACAGATGCTTAACATTTTTTCTTTTACCTTAGATTCTTTTTTCCTCTCTTAATTAAAAAAAAAAAAAAAATCACCATTAAGGTGGCCCTGATTCACTCTGTAAGAAATCATTGTCTTCAGGATCCTAAATTTGTCATGGGGTGGCCGTGGGGAAGGACAGTCTCTGGGGAAATACTGAGCTGTGGGCCCTGTTCCCGATGGCGTATGCTCCCAAGGCCTGCAGTCAGTACACTGAATGCGTGGTCACAGGCTTCCGCGCGCATTCTGGGCTTTGAGGAGGAAGCCGCTCCCCCAGATAATCAAGTGCCCTTAGCTGAATTGTGGGAAGGTCCCCAGCGGCCCTGTTTCCTGTATGTAAATGAATGGCCCTGGGGACAGCTTCTGATTCCTCGTTCGTGGTTAGTCGGTTACTAGAGGCTTCTCCCCTGACTGGCAGCTTCCCCTTTCCTCTCAAATCCCCATCGTTAGTGACCTTTTTTCCTTCTTCTTACTGTGCTTTTGCCTCCTCCTGAATTTCCTCCCTTTATTTTTTTTTATTTATTTTTTAATTTTTTGCGGTACGCGGGCCTCTCACTGTTGAGGCCTCTCCCATTGCGGAGCACAGGCTCCGGACTTGCAGGCCCAGCGGCCATGGCTCACGGGCCCAGCCACTCCGCGGCATGTGGGATCTTCCAGGACCGGGGCACGAGCCTGCGTCCCCTGCGTCGGCAGGCAGACTCTCAACCACTGCGCCACCAGGGAAGCCCGATTTCCTCCCTTTAACTGTTGCCCAGCTGATGCCTCATCCTTCTGGTCTCTGCTTAAGCGTCACTTTCCAGGGAAGGCCTTCCTGAACATTCCCATCAGCCCGCCACGTCTTGGTCTTGTAGCGACTTTGCTCGGTGACTGCCCTCCACGAGGCTGGTACTGCCTGTGCTGGCTTCACTGCTGGCTCTTCCTCAGTAGCTCCTGGACAGAAACTGGAGAAATGGATGAAGGGGGCGCCACAGTCATTACTGGCCTTCACATCAAGGGTTGAGGACTGTCTTTCCTTGTTATGCCCCCCTGAGATGGGGACCCCAGTTGCAGGAGGGATATATCAGGAGGCAGTATTCAGATGGTTGGACCACCAGGCTTGGACAGCTGCTTACTTGCCCTGAACCTTGGGCAAGTTCTTATCTCTAAACCTCAATTTCCTCTTTTGTAAAATGGGGTTATGAGTGATGCCTCACAGGGTCGTTGTGACGATCAAGTGGACAGCATAGGTGAGGAGCTGGGTGCCTGGGCCAGGTCCCAGCACATAGCTATGTGTCCTGACGCCTTGATACACCTGCAGGTTCACACTGTACACTACGGCTTATAATCCTCCATCTCTCACACTCTCTATGCAGTGATTTTTTTAATGAAAAAGTCCTCCTTTGGACCTTTATTGAGGGCTGTGGAGTGGAGAATGCAAAGCCGCATCGCCATGCTGATGTGAGCTGTGAGACTTGCCATATACTGGCCTGGGAGCCTAGGAGTCAGATCCTTGCCTCTGCAAAGTCACAAATTGCTGTTGGTTAGGGACACTTCTCAAGTCAAAATTACGAGTGTCAAGTGTCTGAGTGTGTTTAAGGAGCAGAGTTTAAAGTGGAGGTCTAAGTGTGGACGTGAGGATGAACCTCCCATTCACGATGAGGGTGTGTGTGTGTGTGTGTGTGTGTGCGCGCATGCATGTGTGTGTGTCTATAAACAGTCTGTGTCACAAAAGGACACGTGTACAGGGCTTACATTTGTCTTTGCCTCATGATTACTTAACGAAAGTCATCAAAACTGATCTTTATTCCCATGCGTGAACATCACTTCTTGCCATGAAATTCCATTATCGTGAGGTTGTTATAGCAAAGATATTTCCTTATCTTGGAGTGTGATTCACTGGAAAAAAGCCTTGTTGAGATTTCTCCCTCTGTGTCTCTTAACTCATTCGGCCAGCAGGACTTACTGGGTACCTTCTCTGCTCCAGGTCCCATGCCAGACACTGGAGAAGCAGGTGAATGATGTGGTCTCCACCCTAAAGGACCTCAAGAGATGAGTTTTTCTAACAAATTTTGTGCACTAAAAATGCTCTATCAGGAGTGCTTCCTTGAGGTCCCGTGGCAGCAGCTTTCTAAAATGAAAAAGTGTATTTTATGGTATTTGCATCATGAGCAGAGAGACAAGAATGGGCTTAAAGCCACGAGGAGCAGCCGCAGAACCCAGAAATTGGAATGTACAGCCTGACAAGGGTTTGTACGTGCCTTTCCTTCTGAGAGGTCTCCTAGGTCAACTCATCCAACCCACCTTGCTGCCCTGGCAGTGTTTCCCCAAGTCCACAAGCCTTTGTTCGCGAGCCTCCTGTGATAGGCATCCTCTTCCATCTTTGAACACCTTCAGGGAAGCAAAGGATATGCGTATTAGTTGGTCTCCTTGGCTGCTGTGTGCCAGACACTGTTAGCCTTTTT
Organism: Aethalodelphis obliquidens; assembly: GCF_003676395.1. Classification (NCBI taxonomy): domain Eukaryota; kingdom Metazoa; phylum Chordata; class Mammalia; order Artiodactyla; family Delphinidae; genus Aethalodelphis; species Aethalodelphis obliquidens. Next base: position 13,983,526 of record NW_020837951.1, read on the forward strand.
GCGGGTATTGTCCCATTTGATCCTGAAAACAAAACAGAAGCCTTAGGCTTCGCGGTAATTGATGTTCTCTCCATTTTGCAAATGAAGCTCCTGAGGCTCAGAGAGGCTAAGTCACTTGCCTAAGGTCACGCAGCTAGTAAGCGGCAGAGCCAGAGCTTGAAACCAGATCCATTGGATTTCAGAGATGGGTTTTTCTACTATATTCTGCTGCTTCTTAAGTATTCAAACCACTCCTTGTATCGAGCTGAGCTTTCCCTGGACAGCAGGCATTGTGGTATGTGGTTAAGGATAGAAGCTCTAGACTCAGGCCCGACCTTGAAACCTCACAACAAGCACATAAGACATCTCTTTGGGGAAACTGAGGCTCTGGGCAGTGAGTTACTTGCCTAACGCTGTGCAGCCAGCAAGTAGCAAAGCTGGGTATGCGCCCTCTTCTCTTTGGCTTCAAAGCTGCGTATTCTTTCTGCAGTACCATTCTGCCTCCCACAGGAGTTCGGCCACACACCTGGGGATTTAAACTAGCTGTAAGGAGATGTTTCCTGGTAGGATTGTGAGTCAGTGGAACAGCCTGCTACAGGGGACATCATGGCATCCCCGGAAACACGTCAATGTGGAAATGAGAGGACGACTCTCATCTGCTGTGGATTTTAGAATTACTGGGTTTTGATGTTCCTTCACTCATTCCCCAGTATTTTTTCAGCCCTTCATTTACACCAGGTCTGGGCTGGGTACTGAACAAGGCACTGAGAATGTGAAGATGTAAGGCCAGTCCCTGCTGGGAAGGAACTTGCAGTCCAGGGAGGGAGAGAGGAACCCAAGTAACTAAGTGCTGTGTAAATAAATGAATAAGCCAATTGCCAGTCATATGCTAGCACCGAGCACATGGTACGTCTGTCTCGGGTGTTGTGTATGAGGCGCTGTGGAAGCACAGAGGGGAGTGACTGTTTTGCATAGCTTGAAGATGGGCTTGCAGAGGGGAGAAAATCAGATCTAGGTGTTGAGGGATGAAGAGTTCACTGAGGAGGAGTTAAGGAGGGAGCCAGGTGTATTACAGGCAGGGGGAACAGCACATGCAAAAGCATGGAGGCATGAACAGCCTGGTGTGTGCAGGGAATTATGGTTAATTTAGTAGAGACTCTCCGTCGGTGGTGCCAGGGGTTGCCTGGAAGTAGATCAAGCAGGGTCTCAGATGCTGTGAGAAGAAGTTTCGATTTAGGGGGGAGTTGGTGGTTATCGTGGTTGAATTCACTTTTTAGAACAGTCGCTCTGAGGAAGAGGACGGATTGAGAGGGAAGAGGGAAGGCCAAGAGCCAGAGGGGCTTGGTGGGAGGCTCCCGCAGTGGTTTCTGCTTGGCGGTGGCTGTGAGGAAGGACCGAGGGGATGGATTTCAGCAGTGGAGATGGAGACACCGACATAAATGTGTTTTGATTTTCAGACTCCGAAATTTACCAGCCTGATGACCTTGCCATCTTTCCACCACGCAAAGAGAATCCTTCTGAAGACTTTCCAGATTCCACTTCCGTAGCTACATACTTGAGTCCTAAGAGTCAGTTTTCCGCTCAAGTCAGTGTGGTTGAGACCGATCAGCTGGAGAACAGCGATACCTCAAATGATAAAGAAACCTTAAAACGGAAAATCTGTGACTTGGAAACCGAGCTCGAGGTCTACCGGAACTTCATAATGCAGCTTCAAAAGCACTCCCAGTTCAGTGAGGCCATCATCACAGTTTTGTGTGGGAGAGAAGGGGCCCAGGACGGCTTGAACAAGTCCAAGGGCAGTACCGACGAAGAAGAAATGACCTTTTCAAGTTTGCACCAAGTACGTTATGTGAAACACATGAAAATCCTCCACCCGCTGGCCCCAGAGATGATTGACAGCAGGGCGCTGGAGAGTCTCAGACTGCAGCTGGTGGACCAGGAATATGAGCTGCAGAAGGAGCAGAATTTGAACATGGAACTTTCCGGTGAAATCCATAACCTGCAGAATAAGTTCAGAGATCTCTCACCCTCAAGGTACGTCCCACCTGTCTTCTCCCACGTTTAAGCCTGCAGTTCCCCAACTTGCCACTAGATGGGCGCCCCCGAGCTAAAAGGGAATGCTGCCCTGTGATGGGGGTCCGGTGTGTGCTGGGGAAGGCTTGAAGGCACCGTTAAGGCAGCTACTCCTGTGGGGAAGTGACATGTGAGGCCACAAGGCACAGTGGCTATGCACATACTAGTCTGTGTCTTCTGAAATTGGCCAAGCAGGTTTTGCCCTCCTCAGGTTGGGGACTCGGGGTTAAAGGTTTTATACCAGTCACTTGGTGAGTTACAGTAAGTTTGCCGAATGGCAGTGTTTACCCCTGACCCTGTTAATGGCTTTTACTGTGCTGACGGGGTGGTGGTGAGGTGGAGGGGTTCGGCGTGGAGAGGGTGGTGCTGGAACTGATGTCCTAGGCAGGGTGGGAGGAAAGTAAATACTGGCTACATCTTTACCCTTCAAGGTCATCTTAGAGAAATAAGCCTTTGTTGAAAGAGAAGAATCCTCAGGCCACGAAGATACGTTTTACGGGCATAGATATATACAGTTTTGCTTCACGAGATTCAACAAACATGGGATCATTTGTAAAGCTGACCTTCACTGGACACTAATTTGAGACAAACACATTGTTTTGAATTGTCAGGAGCCAGAGTGCATGTTTCAAGACCTCCCAGACCATGTGGTTGAAGGCAGCTGGTATTTAGTGAGAGGCAGTTGGGTCAGACCCCTGGTTAGGCATTTTTCTTACTTAACCCTCACAGTCACCTGAGAACGAGGTGTTCTTTTTTTTTTTTTTTTTTGCGGTATGCGGGCCTCTCCCGTTGCGGAGCACAGGCTCCGGACACGCAGGCTCAGCAGCCATGGCTCACGGGCCCAGCCGCTCTGCGGCATGTGGGATCTTCCCGGACCAGGGCACGAACCCGTGTCCCCTGCATTGGCAGGCGGACTCTCAACCACTGTGCCACCAGGAAGCCCAGAATGAGGTGTTCTTAAACTGTGTGTTTGTAGGTGAGGAAATGGGTCCCCAGAGAGGCTGCCGTGACTGAGAAGGTGGCCTGGGAGGGTTCGCAGAGCCAGCTGGTCCGGTCCACGGTACCCTGTGCTGATGCTCGGGCTCTTTCTCGTCCATTAAACCGGCCCCACCTGCAGTGCTGCTGTCACGTGATCTCTCTGTGCTTACGTGGGGTTGAAGGTGGTCGCCAATCATCGTTTCAGGGAACGGGGAACACGGTGAACGGAAGGGTCAGGGTCTCTGGCAAGCCACTCTGTGGCCAGCTTCCTGCGCCCACAGTTGGTAAGGAAGACAGAGCCACGCTTTCCTGCACTTGCGTTTTTCTCACTGCCGACTAATACTTGTGGGCTCACATAGGGAAGGATGGATGTGGCATCAGGAGGCGGTGTTGTATGGACAGAGTTGGGCTTTTTTTTTTTTTTAGCACCTTTATTGGAGTATAATTGCTTTACAGTGTTGTGTTAGTCGCTGCTGTATAACGAAGTGAATCAGCTATACGTATACATATATCCCCATATCCCCACCCTCTTGCGTCTCCCTCCCACCCTCCCTATCCCACCCCTCTAGGTGGTCACAAAGCACGGAGCTGATCTCCCTGTGCTATGCGGCTGCTTCCCACTAGCTATCTGTTTTACATTTGGTAGTGTATATATGTCCATGCCACTCTCTCACTTCGTCCCAGCTTACCCTTGCCTCTGCCCGTGTCCTCAGGTCCATCCTCTACGTCTGAGTCTTTATTCCTGTCCTGCCCCTAGGTTCGTCAGAACCATTTTTTTTTTAGATTCCATATATATGTGTTAGCATACGGTATTTGATTTTCTCTTTCTGACTTACTTCACTCTGTATGACAGACTCTAGGTCCATCCCCCTCACTGCAAATAACAGAGTTGGGCTTTGAAGGCAGAGCTGTGTTTGAGTGAGAAGTCTTCACTGTTTAACCAACCTGCCATGTCCAAGAGTCAGTTTCCTCTCCTGTAAACGGGGTGTTCATACAGTTGTTGCGAGACTGAGGGGAACAGATAACTTATTAAAAAAACACTTAATTCAGTGGCTGACATGTCGTAGACCCTCCGTAAATGGTAGTTAGGACTATGATTATCCTCTGACCTTTCACGTGAGAGGAGAGAGTCCTGTTTTTGTTTTCCTGCCTTACAGTTTCTTTTCTGTCCTTCGTGAGAATTTGTGCTGGGTCCCCTGACCCTTGGAGCACTCCTTTCTACAATTCGGACTAGTATTTTTGAAGAGTGAGTGGAAACTAATTGTTCTCCTGAGTCCTTGCCAATCTGTACTTTAATTGGGGGCTTCGTAAGGTTAAAAATATTGCAGAACAACCTTTGTTCCAGCATTTGTTGGCTGTTTTGAAATCGAAGGAGGAGTGACCTTGTACAGTTGCAATTTTTCTAAAAGTATAGATACTTGCATAGCTGCAGGCTTTTCAAAATTGTGCTCTGTCATTTCTCCAATTAGCGTTAAAGTCGTGGAAATTCAATTCTAAAACGGTCCAAGCATTTTCTTTTCCCTCCTTTTATCAGATATGATTCGTTAGTTCAGGCCCAAGCCAGGGAGCTCTCCCTTCAACGACAGCAGATTAAGGACAGCCACGGCATCTGTGTCGGTTATCGTCGGCACATGAACGCCATGATCAAGGCCTTTGAGGAGCTGCTGCAGGCCAGCGACGTGGGTTGCCGTGTGGCCGAGGGTTTCCAGGAGCAGCTGAGTCAGTGCGCGGAGCTGCTGAGGCAGTTGGAAAATCTGTTTCTCAAGGGTAAGTGGGGCGAGGGACTGCGGGTCTTAAGACCCATCAGGAATTGATCCAGGACTTCTTGGAGGGGCCCAGGAGGAACGGACTCCTTGGCCTCTCCTTCCACCCCTCTGCCCTGATGAGATGATGGCAGAGCCCCAATGGCTGCTGCTTCCTCCTGGTGGCCACTTCCGCGTGGTTGGCAGTCTGCAGTGTTCCAAACCTGGGGTCCAGTGGAGGGGCCTCGGGGGCCAGGCTGGTGAGGCGTGGCCACGTGGTTGCCAGTTCCTCCAAATTTTCAAGAGAAGATGGAAACCGGGGTTTGGCAGGTAAAGCCTTGTGGATTTTAAATGTTGGCAGCAACAAACAAAACAAACAAACAAGAAAACCCGAACTTTCATTGGTTAACAACATATTCAAGGGTCAGAGGTGGTCAGAGAAAGGATGAAAGAAAACCTTTGCTGCATGCTAGGTACTTGAATAGATGTTATCGCATTACAATGAAAAAATAATAATTTGCATTTTTTTGAGATCTCAACAAAGATCTCCCTTATACCTTCATCCAGCTTCATCCGTTTTGCCATGTTTGCGCTCTCATTCTCTCTAGATAGACACACACAGACACACACAGACACACACAGACACACACACACACACACACACACACACACACACACACACACACACA